>NW_027642303.1:0-60701 GCF_032717465.1 Coenobita brevimanus | reverse complement strand
GTAGAGCTCGAGGAGACTTGGGACGTTCCTCGTGATCTACGGTCGAGTCTCTCTCTCGGAAAGAAATCAATAAATCTTCTGTGGCAAGGTCAGTGGACCAGACTAAATATTCCAACTTGTAAGCCGTACCTGGGCGACTGGGACACTGCCAACCGTCCCAGTCGCCTAGAAGAAAAAGTGTTGGCACGGTTACGGCTGAATGCCACCATTTTAACCCACATAAAGCCATATATGGAAAGACGCTTCCCACCGCACTGTGACATCTGTAATGCGGTGTTATCTATCAGTCATATCATCCTGCGCTGTCGGCGATTTATTCGTGAACGTGCTTCACTTATAAATTACTGCGGCGCAGTAGACGTCCCCTTCACCCTTTCCACCATCCTGGGTGATGGGGACATTGTTATGACTGATAAATTGATGGCTTTCTTGAGAGAGACCGGACTGATCAGAGTGATGTGACTTTTTACTGTGTGGTTATGGTTTTTATCTACGGTAAATATGTATATATTGTAATATTAATTAGGGTTGACAGTTGACATATTTTAAATAGTTCCTCCTCCCACTGATCTATTTCTAATATAGATGTCCCCTACATTAAGCCAAGTTCCTCGCCTGACAGTCACCAGCTGATGAGTGCAAGCGTGCAATATAGGAAGGTATTGGGCACTTGCAGTCGATGGTGGTCTGCTGGGCGAGGGTCTTCACTTTTTGTACAAATTATGTAAATACATTATATTATCTTGCTTAAGTTATATTAATTAGGGACGACAGCTGACGTATATGGAAATGTTCCTTACTCGTCTGGTTCCCTTTCATATATTGATGTCTCCTATATTAGGTTGTGCCTCGACTGACAGTTACCAGGTGATGAGTGCAGGTATGTAATGTAGAAAGGCATTACATATCTGCAGTCGATGGTGTTCTGTTAGTCGAGGTATTTTTACCATTAGTGTAGGTCTAGCAATTTGTCTCTGTAGGATTTAGTATAGGTTAGCGATTTGTCTGTTAGGTGATTAATTTTAGGGTCTTTAGATTAGTTTGTCTTTATAATATAAGGTGTAAAAAATATAAAACCAAGAAAAAATCAAAAAAATAAAAATACAAAAAAAAAATAAATAAGATTAAAATTATTATATATATATGTACGTTTGCATGAAAGTGTGTCTGTATGTATGCATGGAAGCGTGTGTGTGTGTGTGTGTGTGTGTGTGTGTATGTATATATATATATATATATATATATATATATATATATATATTTATATATATATATATGTTTGTATATATATGTATAAATGTTTAAATGTATATATATATATATATATATATATATATATATATATATATATATATATATATATATATATATATAAATATATATATATATATATATATATATATGGCCTTAATAACCAGGGGCTTCGGCCCCAATGGTTGATAGGCCGAGGAAAAAAAAAAAAAAAAAAACATTCTCTTCACTCTACTTTCAAGCACCAGGCAACAAGGTAAATGGATACTTGATTATACTTTTAATAATTTGGCTGGTACGACTAGTACTTGAATTATATTTTTTTTTTTATATATGGTGTATATGTATATTTTGTTTTGTTTAAATATTTAAATGTACATGGTTTCTGTTGTTTACACTGTTGTTGTTTTTTTTTGGTTAAGGATCCTCCTCCTGCCGAGGGCCGGGCCGGAGAGGAATCCATTCAGATTAGGAGAAGAGATTCCCTGGTCATCTAAGTTCCCAGAGATGTGGCTCTATACTTTGTGTCCAGGCACTAAACTTGCCGCCAAGTTCCCCTACTGAGGCCGTGTCTTTTGTTTGGCACCCCTTCCACAACGGAGGATATATCTGGTGTATGCACGGCCACAACTTTTATTTGATCCCATGTCTGGTGTTATTTGTTTAGTTTCCAGTGGAGGTCTCTGTCTAAATCTCCCGGGATGTATTAACGAGGTTTATCTTGCTTTCCTTTAAGCATGGGCAGGGACCTGGGAATTATTTAATATTGTTTCTATTGAACCGTTGGTGTTTATTTATAAATGGGAATAAATGTATAATTTTACCTTTTTTTGTTTTCCCTCGATCATCTCGGTGTGTATTGCATGAGAATCACTAAAGAATTCCTTCACAAATATTACATCTTGTTACAACAGTACAGGAGGAAATGGTACAAAAATAGACAATGTTTATGAAATGGAAGGCAAAGTTGCAAAAGTGAGTGTAGGCAACACGAGTCTATGCGTGTGATGGGGGATGGCGGGAAGAGGAACAAACGACCGAATTCTCGCTGGCGTGGGGAGATTTCGCAGTGCCTCTTCCTTAGTGATTAATTTTGCATCTTACACCTGACCTTTCTCTCGTATAATTGCCTAGTATCCACACGGCTGCATCAAAGAAATACCAGAAGATTATTTAGGTGTGATGTGCAAATCAAAACTGAGAGAGACGAAGCGAAATCTCCGACCCTAGCAAAAATTCTGGCTCAAGTGACGTGAAGCGGGACTCGACTGTGGAAGCTCTGCAGTGCTGGACAGGCTGAGACGCTTCGCCAAACGTTTTCAAGAATCGAGGTTTCTAGATAATACTTGTTTTCCATCCTTAACAAGAAGCTGGTCGACGAGGGTTTAGCACAAATAGTTCACAAAAGGGTACTTAATCCCCTTCAGCAGCGTGATAACTTGATTTCTGAAGGAGGAGAGTTTGATCTATGTTGACAGTTCTCTTGTATTTAGCTTTGTCGAAGAGTGGGAGGCGTGGCAAACTGTATACTCAGACATAAAACTTCAGCACACAGACAGCGGTGGTGAGCGGGGAGGGAAGCTGCAAAGGGGCGGCAAAACACACCACACCACATCACAGCACACGCCTCACCTCGTTCGGCCGCAGCACAGCACAGCACACGCCTCACCACGGAAGGGACACTGCTCACAACATTACACAGACACTCAGGCTACGGGCTGCTTCACCTTCCTCTGCCTTGGCATACGGACAGCACCCTGCTTACCTTAGCAGTGTTGTAAAGCTGGCGGGTGCTGACACAACGTTGCTACCAGGTCTACACCCGACTACGTTATTACACTAATGACTGCACCTTCAGAGCAAAGTACTGTATACACTTCACTTTATATCCTACGTTACACTGAGTACATGTTAAGCTACGTTTAAGGTACTAAGGTTGTGTCCTATTTTAGTCGTGCTCAGTTGAAGGGGGTCGAATTCTAGCTTGAAGGCTGGTTTGAAAATACATTGGATGTGACCGCATTAGATAAAAAAAAAAAAAAAACAGTTCTTTCCCTTTTGGCATGTTTTAGAGGTTATTTCATAATTTGGAAACAGTCTGAACCAGTTATGCATAAAATGTCCCAAAACATCTGCGTGGATCGTACCTGCATCGTGACTTGAGGATCATTATCGTTATAGGAAGGCCCAGGAACCATGAGAGTGAGAGGACAGCAGTGTAGGACCCACACATGCCCCCAGCCTCTGTGAGGATGCAGGCTGACTGATTAAAGAAAACAAGGAATCACACAAAAAAAAAAAGAGCATGAAAATAAGAACCACGGTAGAATGAAGAAACACAGGAGGCTCCAGCATAATTTCCCTCAGCGACGCAGGTACGGTTGACAATATATTGGCTGAATGAGCATGTGACTAAAATGTGACATTACCACTACTAGGCTACCAATGCTAATCTATCTATGTGGCGGCTAACACCAAGTGTTATCCTGGAAGGCAGGCAATCTGGCTCTTCACACAGACTCTTTTAACCTACAAGCTACTGTTCCCATGATTCACATAGAATAAATGATCTCTTACATCAACAAAAATATAATTCTATACTAACCAGCAGCTAATTTTAAGACACCAGTAATGTACAGACACATATGACCAGTCCATGAAATGGTAAACCTATTTTCTGCCAGCAGAAAAATAAACTAATGATGTCTGGAAGTACTGTACATGACACGCACTGTTGCTGACGATGATGTGTGAGGTGACTGGCGGCACAACACCACTGCTGCCTCACATCCCGCTACAACCTGCACTAACTTACACTACTACACCTGAAACACTGCTACTTAGCCTAGTATACATCCACTTAGGAGAACACTTATACACTTGTGGATGTGGCACCTACTGTACTTCAGAATGGAAGAGTGACATTATATTGAAGCAACAGCTCTAAGTCACTAATGCAATGTTGTGTGACTATAATGCTCATGGTAGAATAACAGGTTAGTACCATCATTGCATTGAGATGCAGTTATGTATTACTAAAGATTATCCTAATTAAAAGTGCAATGAAATATTGTATGTAATCATACTTGTTATTTTCGGGTAGTGTTCTCGTTGATGAATTAGAAATGAGACTACAGCCTTCAAACGACTGCAACGGCAGAGCTAAGATTTCAGAAATTGGGTGTCCAAGGAGTGGCCAAGCCTAATTATGGAGCGGCTCAAGGAGATCTCTTTAGAGATCCGGTGGTATTCCCACGAATATCTGGGGTGGCCCCTGGGTTGGGCAGGCATATTTCATGATGGCCAGTGCCAAACTGGCCAAAGCGACTGAGTGTGAAGAAAAAATCAGCATAAATTTCAGTAATCTTACTAAGTAGACAGAAAAGTTAATGGCTGATTTCCTGTGAGTCAAGGAGTATCGAAACTAGAGGATGGTAATTAAGTAAGGCAACCCCCAAATCACGGTAATAAGGCAATGCATAACAAGAGACAAAGCTTTAGTAAACTGAGAATCGCTGAAAAAATAGTTTGCCACTCACAACAAACGGCCATCAGTCATCACGATTTTTTGCGTTTCACTTCTTGTGTAAAAGAAAGAAATATGCAACATTATGTGATCGTCCTGATTTTATGAAGAAGGGCGAGGTCAGGCGGAATGAAAACCAGGAGAAAATGATTTACAAGTTGGTAAGGCTGACTTTTTAGCGGTTTATGTAAAGAAGTTTTACCTATGTAACCTGAACTCAGAATTCAATATGAAACACTCAGGACGTTTTGACTCGTCACGTAAATTTGACCAAACAATGTCTGAATCACAACTTAATGATTGTGCTGGAAGGAGGCCGCAGACTGGGAGTAATTATACTGTATTTGGCGGTCGTTGTATTCGTGTATAATGTCCATCACGTTATTTGAGAGGCAACACCAATCTCTTCCTTCTCCCCTCGACCCCCTGTGCCATTCAGTGTTGTGTGAGTGCGTAACCTCTGGGCCTGCACCTCCCCTTTGCCTGTAATGAGGTCTGCCCATACAAAGCACAAGACAGCAACATTTCTTGGATGTAGTCAAAGAAAGGTAGTGCGAGAGGCCTTGTAACTCGCGGCATTCAGGCTTGGCAACGTGCATCTGGCGCCAGGGATGTGGGTGAGGAGTGGCGCCAAGAGGGTGGGGCAGCTGATCTGCACGAAACACTGCTTCAATCCTCCCCCCCCCACACACACACACCCTCCTTCGAACCAGGATGCAGCACCGTATTACGTATTTCAAAGACAGTTATGGCTGATTTGAAATATGACGTGAAGTAGTGATTGGTGAAGATCAACTCCCCCGCACCCCACACGATCACTCCTCACCACCATCCCTGACGTCAGGTACAGTGTCAATAAGCTTGAATGCCGCAAGTCACAAGGCCTCTTGCACTTAAGGGCTACTTTCTTGTATGAATGGCTGTCCATTTATTTCTGTATTAGGCATTTACTCAGGTACATAAAGGAAGTTCCCCAGCACCTTTTCCTGAGCGATTTATTTTTTACATCTGGCTTGTTAACCTCCCTTGTACCTTACAGCAACACGGAAGAGTATGATAACGTAAGCAAACTAAATCGCACTGGAAAAGGGGTTAGGGAGCTACCTTACCCTGCGAGAGTACAGCCATTAACCTCTTCAGCACTACGACGCTCTCTTAACGTAAACAAAATCGTCTGGTGGCAGAAAGAACGTGCCACAAAAATCGTCATGATAGCGAGGGGATTAAACTGAATAAAATCGTCTATCTGAAACAAGACTTAGAGCGAAAGGAAAAAAATTTCAGAGGGTACACGAATATTATCCTTTAAACTTGTCACTATTCGTAGGTGTTCAAAAAGGGATGAGGAGGCGAGATGTAAATACTTCATCACGGTGGAGGGGATAACCATTTCACTTCGAGGACCTATTTCGTATCCCGTTATTCCTACCGAGAAGCGATTTTATTCAGCTGTGGAGAGGTGGTCAGGAAGTGGAAGTGTTAGGGTAGCTGCAGCCTTCATTATTCTTATTATTATTATTATTTTTATTTTTTCACTGCTAAATGTTTCTCTAGAGTTGGATCAATTTTTTGGTGGCAACGAGGACAAATTAAAACAAAAAAAAAGTCATCCTATACTCCTTTAACATTATCCTGGCCCAGATTTTTCGTTGTTTTTGCAGCTTATTTCACATAGGTCAGTGGGAGAGGAAGGCAGTACTACATCTACATCCTTGCCATTGCACTTCTTCGTGACTAGCACGGTAATCTAGGGGCTAATCTATTTTTCCAACTCAGCATTCAAGACGGAGAGCTGGGAATTTTAGGCCAGGTATAAGAATCTCCCTAACACCTTTTCCTAAGCGATTTATTTTGCTTGTTACACCTTACTGTCCTATTCTGTGTTACATAAATCCTTCCAACGTCGGCATACTCTGCATAAATGACAACAAAAGGATCCTAACCACCCATATCCAAAAATAAATCGCTAAAGAGGAGGTGCTAGGGAGTTTTCTTTCCCTATGATAAGAAGGCCTAAGAGTTCTATATTTAATTTCACCTTATTTCACTTCTGTAAAATCTACTACAAAAAAAAAAAAAAAAAATCCACCGCTTTCCCTAATATCAAATGGTGTCTATTCTTTGGTACAGGAAGACTTTGTTCATTGTACCGTCTCAATTACCAACGTGAAATTAACCTGGCACTCTCAATTCCTCTTCCTTACTTCAGTTCCCTGTTGAATAACATGTAAAATCAGAAATCTCACTGCACTGTTTATTTCTTCAAGAGTTATTCATGTCTTTCATTACAGCTAAATGGAGACTCTTCTTTTGTTGACTTTTAGATATGTATACTGTCTTATATTTCCAGACTGTGGATGGAGAATGGGTGGATGGAAGGAGGAAGGGAGAGTGGATGGATGGACTGAAGAAGGGTTGATGAAGGAAGGAAGGACAGGTAGGAGGGTGAATGAAGGGAGGGTGAATGGAGGGAGGACAGGTAGAGGGAGGGTGAATGGAGGGAGGATGGATGTAGGGAGAGTGGATGGTTCTGCAGTTAAAAAGTAAAATGAGGATTAAATACGTTCTCTGTGTTAACTTATTTTTTTTTCGACAATTTTGCGGGATGGGGTGAATTGGTTGGGATTATTATTATTATTATTATTATTATTATTATTATTATAATTATTATTATTATTATTATCGTCATCATCATTACTGTTATTATTATTATGATTATTGTTATGATGATGATGAAGACTATTATTATTATTGTTATTATTATTATTATTATTAAATGGTTTCCTGTAAGCCAAGAAACCATTTACAACGCTGGGTGGTAACCATATAACCAAACCATACGTGCTCCCTACGTGTCAACAAGTGGGCTGGTGGAGGGTTGGTGCCCCTCCCTGTAAAACAACTAACTCAGTGTCAAATGGCCACCCTTTACGGGATTATGGTGTCTGGCAATTATTATTATTAGCAGAACACCAGAGCAACGCCAACATGACATAAATACTCAGCCAACACAAGGTTCCTTCTTACCTATAAAAAAAAAAAAAAAAAAAAAAAATGGACACAAGCAAAAAACATTACCCCATCGGTCTGAAAGGGTCAAACAGACAGACTAAACAGAACCCAATAAAACAGACAAAAACAGACGATTGCATTCATTTTAAGAAGGAATTAAAGCACTGAAGGGACAAACCAAGCCTGCATCTAATTTCCTGAGGTGAACGAAAGCCTGTGGTAAGGTGAGCGAAACAATGTGAAAATCGCAGAAGAAATGTATAAGAAGGACGTAACAGCAGTGAAGGTGTTAGGGTTGGTTTCGTCAGCGGCTCAAAATTTATCGACGGTGTCTGCCTCCTTGCATGATCGAGTTTGGTATGACGGTGCGGTGTGTCGGGGTGCGTGGGGGTGGAGGTGTGATGATGATGATGATGATAATAATAATAATAATAATGTTTCTATTGATGTTGATGATGTAATGATAATAGTAGTAGTAGTAGTAGTAGTAGTAGTAGTAGTAGTAGTAGTAGTAGTAGTAGTAGTAGTAGTAGTAGTAGAGGTGCGAACATTAAGAACAATAATAACAATAACAATACATAAGAAGAAGAAGAAGAGTAATAATAATAATAATAATAATAATAATAATAATAATAATAATAATAACAATAACAATAAAGTAAAATAATAAAATGATGATTACGATGATGATAATGATGATACTAATGCTGCTGCTGCTGCTAATGATGATGATAACTGATTTCAATAAGCCAATCACCCCACAAACAGAGTAGCATATATCATCATTATTTCTCTCCATCTCCAAATGATGATATTAAATTCAACCCAGGAGACGCTTTGTAAATGGAGAGGTTGGATATTGCCCTCATTAACCCCTTCAGACTCTCTCTCTCTCTCTCTCTCTCTCTCTCTCTCTCTCTCTCTCTCTCTCTCTCTCTCGTTCTTAGCATATATAATCCACAAAACACATCACTGAACCGAAGGGGATAATACAGAAACGCACGTCTTATGAGGCAAGTTATTTTTAATGCTCTAATTCTCGCTCTAAATATTATTATTATTTTCTCATTTAATTCCTTGTATTTTTTATCACTCTCTCACAGCATTTAATCAGAACTCGTCCCCTGAATAAATATAGTTCTTTATTTCCTTCCGTATATTTTGGTTTATTTTTTACGTAACTTTTCAATTCATTTCGCCCCCAATTTCTCTTTACGTAATACCAGACGATTTTATTCAGCTACGAGGGAGAGTGAATATTGGTACCATTAACCCTTTCATGTTTGGGATTGTACAGGTGATTTTCAGAGAGAGAGAGAGAGAGAGAGAGAGAGTAAAAAATATGACCAATAAAAATGCCTTGCCCAATAGAAAGGATCGGGTGTCACCTTTTGCCTCGAAGTTATTGTTGTTTTTGATCTTAGTTACCGTGTTTTTCGTATGTTTTTTCCGTCTACTTGGGAATTTAGTGTATTAAGTCTATGCTGATGGCTAGAGGATGGATGGAGGGGATGGATGGATGGAGGGAGGGTGGATGGATGGAGGGCAGATGAGGAGAGGAGAGTGTTTGGAGGGAGAGAGGGAGGAGGTTAGTGTGGATGGATGGAGGACGGGTGGATGGAGGGAGGAAAGGAGGGAGGGTGGATGCATGGAGAGGGGGAAGGGTTGAAGGATGGAGGGAGGAAAGGGGGAGGGTAGATGGATGGAGAGAGGAAAGAGGGGAGGGTAGATGGATGGAGGGAGAGAGGTTTGATGAAGAGAGGGGGAATGGCAGGTAGTTGGCTGTAAGGATGGTGGATGGAGGGAGGTGGATAGATGGTAAAGCGATCTCATTTCACACACACACACACACACACACACACACACACACACACACACACACGTACCTGCGTTCATGATGGGGGGGGCGAGGATGTCACTGGAGGGGCAGAGGGGCAGGCACGTCACCAAACCTCATGTCGGACCACTACACTTCACCACCAGGACACATCGAGTCACTTCAGGTCACCAGAGTACAAGGGTCACCACTATTTCAGGTCACTAGGGAATAGGGTCACTAAATACCCGTGAACACCAGAAACAGGTTATCAGAGTACAGAGATCACCAATACGGCAAATCACTATAATCCAGCGTCACCAGTACCTCGGTCACTTATGCACACAATCACCAGCAGCTCAGGTCACTTCAGTACGAAATAGCACCAACAGGAGGGAAGTTAGGTCATTCCGGCACACTAGTTAAGATCACTAGAGTACAAAAGACAGCTGGCAGGGGCACACATCCAACGGGAGCAGAGGTACAGCAAGGCACAGCACGGCAGGCACATGTACACGCGCGACACAGCACAGCACAGCACAGGGGAGGATGAGAGGCCGTGCAGGGGACGTAGAGGCGCGTGTCGGGTGTGTGGACGTCACCGCGGCCAGGAAGTGACTGCCAGGGCCTACCAGCTTACCTGTTCATTCACCTGCCCGCCAGCCACGCCACACCTACGCTGTCGTACGGCGCTCCGGCCTGGCAGCGCCGTCGTGGCCCCCTCATCAGCACCAACGAAGGGGAGGGAGCAATGGGAAGGGAGCGATGGGGGTAACAAGTGATCGGGGGCAGGGAGTGATTGGGAAAATGAAGTGAAGGAGGGAGAAATGGGAGTGAGGGAGCAAAGGAGTGATGGGAGAGAGAAGTAATCGGTAGAGGGAGTGATGAGGGAGACGAAATGAAGGACAGGAAGGAGAAGAGGAGTGAGAGAAGAGGGAAGCACGGAAGTTTAATCGTTTCCCAGCATAACATCATTAGTCCAGTGTCGTAGGTTTTGTAATATTGTTGCTGTTGTGAAAGAATTTTAGTTTGCTTTAACAAAGGCAGTGGAGGATTAATGAAGTATCTAAGCCCTTCAGAGGGGAAAATCACTACTACTCGTGAGCTAAATAACATTATCTGACAGCAACAAGAGTAACATAAAAATGATGTTCTTGAAGTGAACTATTCAAGGTCACACAGTCAGCTTCACCTTTTTGCTATATGCATCATTACCACTCCTCATTAAAACACTGTAACTGTCTGGACTGTTCTCTGTTGAATAAAACAATTCGATGTGAATCTGAATGAAATAATAAAATGCGTTTATGCCAACGATTAGTGACGAATTTCCGTACTTTCATTGTGCCACGGAAACTACTTTCTTGTAAGCAATTATTTATCAAACATTGCACCAGCACACAATTCTTTGTCTATTCCGAGTGGTGTGTATATATATATATATATATATATATATATATATATATATATATATAATGAAGACAACTATATTGCCTGAGAGGTACAAGCAAAAAAGAAAAAAAAATGAAATGAAATGAAAACGAAGCTAGGTAACTATGAGATTAAAACCAAACTTTTAAGTCCTCAAAGAGTGGTTTTTACAGGACGAAAAAAGAACTACTTTGTTTTAGATGGGATTACACAGAGACGCAGCTCTCCTCCACGTAATCTTGAAGTCAAATATGTCTTGGGAAATTACTCGTCAGCTTTCACTACAAACCCAGACCTGGACTCGTGTCTCATCCGCTCTCCGGGAAGGCTACAACTCCGTAATCTCTCAGCAGCCACAAATGTCAAGACACTTTTTATCATTCATTACATCCGTCAACGAAGTTGAAGGAGGTTATGTATTCGCCAATGTTTGTCTGTTTGTCCACACGATGTCTTCAAAAGTCCTCGACGAATTACAATGAAATTTTGTGGAAGGGTGGGCCATGGGCCAAGAGAGAAATGACTAAATTTAGGGGCGGACCAGGATCCGGATCCGGGTCCTATGTATCCCGCACATTATCCCAAAAAGTTCTCAATGAATTTCAATAAAATTTTTTGAAAGAGTGGGCCATGGGTCAAGGAACAATTGACTAAATTTGGGGGCAGATCGGGATTCTATGTATTCCACACAATATCTCCACGGATCCGGATCTTAATCCTTTTTAATCGCATTGGCATTGGCGGAGGTAGGCGCTCCGTGAGTGCTCTCTAGTTGTTGTTTGCTATCAGTAAAAAGTGGCATAATTGTCCTAACTTCCACGTACCTCAGGTTAGACTATTGAGTATCTTGCCAAGTCAAGCAAAACAGACTCTAACATGCATCAAATATACTGTATATCAGTAAACTACAATATACACAGGTCGAACTCTGGCCTTACTCTGTGACCTTGGCCTTTGACTGATTATTATTAACATCGAATTCCTTTATCCTAACCCGGAATCCTTCCACCAGTTGAGGTCTAAATAAAACGTGTTTAAGTTTACCTCGTCATGCAACCTTGACATTTGATTTATTGCCCTTAAAAAGATTGGGTCGACCCGTTGGCTGTCCCTCGACCCTTCCACCAAGTTTGGTCCATATCAAGCCAAAACAATTTTAGTTATTTTGTTCACACAGACACACACGGGTATATCTATGATCTTGCTCAGTGACCTTGACCTTTGACTCTTCCTCAAAAGCAACCCCTTCCTTCTTGCCTTGCCCTCCACTCTGCCACTAAGTTTAGTATAAATCGAATCAAAAGAATTTAATTTGTCACTGTAATGTGAAATTGGCCGTTGATCAACTGTTCTCGAAATCTGTAGGTCAACCCCTTGGCTAACCCTCACCCGTTCCACCAAGTATGGCTACAAAATCGGATCAAACATGTGTGAAAATTTAATACTGGTCCCTTACTGGCTAACTTACCTATGCAGTCAGTCAGTGACAAAACAAACTGTTCATTTGATGGTCAGCGTCTAACAACAACGAGTCTCCTTACCGACATGTCATTCCACCTCTCTCTCTCTCTCTCTCTCTCTCTCTCTCTCTCTCTCTCATTTGTTATCAGCTTATCAGTTATAAATAATCTCTACTACACAGGCTTTACACATTAATTTGGCCTAAAATCACCATCTCTCCCGCTTGACTCCTTAGCTGCAGCACTAAATAAAAATGATGCAACAATACTGTGCAAGTCACGAAGAAGTGTTAGGGAAAGGATGCTGTGTCGTAGTCATTTTCCTTTCATTTTAATATCGCCTAAAATCGACATCTCTCCGCATTCAGTGCAAATTGTAAACAGAGACAAACACTAGTATATGGTGCTAGTCACGAAGAAGTGCTATGGAACTGATGTAGAGTCGTAGTATTGTCCTTTACTGCCTCTGAGCTACGTGAAATAAGCAGCAAGAGAAAGAAAATCTGGGCCAAGTTAAGAGGAAAGAACTAAAAATCCTGTGATGTTATACTCTATGTGGATCTATACTATGTGGATCTTCAGTATGTGGATCCTAACTATGTGGATCCTTACTGTGTGGATCCTTAGTATGTGGATCTTTATTATACGGATCCTTACTATGTGGAGCCTTACTGTGTGGATCCTTACTATGTGGAGCCTTACTATGTGGAGCCTTACTATGTGGAGCCTTAGTGTGTGGAGCCTTACTATATGGATCCTTACTATGTGGAGCCTTACTATGTGGAGCTTTACTATGTGGAGCCTTACTGTGTGGATCCTTACTATGTGGAGCCTTACTATGTGGATCCTTACTATGTGGATCTTTACTATGTGGATCTTTATTATGTGGATCCTTACTATGTGGATATTCAGTATGTGGATCCTTACTATGTGGATTGTTAGTATGTGGATCCTTACTAGTGGGTGGGGGCGCTCACCATCCACTCACTCGATATAGTGCTGCTGTTGGGTGTCTGCCCTTTCCTCTCCATCTTTCTTTCCTTCCATCCTCTTCTGTCTTTCTTTCCTTCATTCTTTCCTTGTCCTTCTGCCTACAGGTGACTTTACACTCCCTCTTCTGTCTTTCGTTCCTTCATTCTTTCCTCTTCCTTCTGCTGTGGGTGACTCTACACTGAGTGACAAACCAAATGGTTTCCTGAACACCAGGAAACCGTTTACTACGCTGGGTGGTAACCATATAACCAAATTTTGGCGCCTGGTGGTTTAGTGGGCAATTACTGCGCTCCAATCGGAGTGAGCCTGTGAAGGTTCATATCCAAGGGGTGGTTGGGGTTGATTGCTCATGTAATGCCATTTAGGGATGAGTGAGGCTGGTCACCCTCATCTTAAATGTCGGGACCAACTGCCTAGCCCCGGGCTCCTACGCTTCTCATGGGGCAATGTAGGAATGGATGATGGATGGATGGATGGATGGATCCTTACTATGTGTATCCTTACTATGTGGATCTTTAGTATGTGGATATTCAGTATGTGGATCTTATTACATGGATAATTATTATGTGGATCCTTATCAAGTGGATCCTGATCATATGGATCCTTACTATGTGGATCCTTACTATGTGGATCCTTACTATGTGGATCTTTAGTATGTGGATCTTTAGTATGTGGATCCTTACTATGTGGATCCTTACTATGTGGATCCTTACTATGTGGATCTTTAGTATGTGGATCTTTAGTATGTGGATCCTTACTATGTGGATCCTTACTATGTGGATCCTTACTATGTGGATCCTTACTATGTGGATCTTTAGTATGTGGATCTTTAGTATGTGGATCCTTACTATGTGGATCTTTAGTATGTGGATCTTTAGTATGTGGATCCTTACTATGTGGATCTTTAGTATGTGGATCCTTACTATGTGGATCTTTAGTACGTGGATCTTTACTATGTGGATCTTTAGTATGTGGATCTTTAGTATGTGGATCCTTACTATGTGGATCCTTACTATGTGGATCCTTACTATGTGGATCTTTACTATGTGGATCTTTAGTATGTGGATCTTTAGTATGTGGATCTTTAGTATGTGGATCTTTAGTACGTGGATCTTTACTATGTGGATCTTTACTATGTGGATCTTTAGTATGTGGATCTTTACCATGTGGATCCTCATTATTTCATTCCTACCCACTATTGGACACTTTGAGCCTTAATTATTTCCTTTTAGAATAAGGTCGATGATGTCAGGCTTTACGTAGCGTTACTGGCTGGCTAACACCAGCTACTGAGCGACTTATCCTGCCTACTACACCTTAACACTTCATATCGATATCGTGTGCATCGACAAGAATGACAATTTTAGGCATAGTCTCAGAAGAACACAGTGCTACGGCCCTACAGTCTACACACAGCACTTCTTCGTGACTAGCATCATGCTACAACATTCATCCCCAGATACAGTCACACCTGTAGTTGGATGGATGGCAGTTTTAGGCCATGTCAGAGTGAGGAAAGTACGTGATGGCGACCAGTCCAGTAGGCGGCAGTTCCAGGATGGCTTCAAACAGGTTGAGATAAGAAGCCAGTTCCTTTAGTCTTCAGTCCTTCCAGCTCACGATTCCCACACTTAGTACGTGTCATACGCTGTACTTAGTGCTGTGCTCTGCTCCCTTGTATTCATCCTCTTATCGCATATTATTTAGTATTTCCTCTCGCAAATTCGTATTCCCTATTATTCCTATTTCTTATATATACTTTATTCTTACTGTTAGTACTTATTACACTTATTGCAGTTTAATAGCCTTCTTCACAGTTTTACATTATACGGATTTCACATAGCTACCTAGAGTGAAAACTTAAAAAAAAAAAATCACAATGGGTATTTTTTGTCGATTGTTCCGGGGCCTAAGGATGGGACGCCGGGGAAAGAAAAATGACGAAATCGATCCAAAAGAAAAGGCGAAAAAAGAAAAGCTGGACAAAAAAGAAGAGAAGCAAAAGAAACATGAGGAAAAGTTAAAGGAAAAAAATGAAAAGAAGGCGAGAAAAGAACGAGAGAAGAGGGAAAAAGAGGAACAAGAAAAGGAGAAAAAAAGCCAAAAGCGAAAAGGATGGTTTAGCAGACTTTTTAGAAGAAAGGGGAAGGCAGGCGAGGACAGGGGAAAGACAGAGGAAGAAGGAAGAGACGAGGAGCTGCAGATCGGAAAGGACGTAGCTACGGAGTCTGAGATGGACATTGAAAAGGAGTTAGTTAGACAGGAAGACCAGGAGGAGAAAGAGCAGATAGAAGAACTGAAGCAGATCATAATGGAGAAATCCTTCATGGTCGTAAAGGATATAAGGACACCAAAATTCGTTCCCTCTTTAGAAGTCATCTGGGAGGAGAAGAAGGGGGAGGAGGAACCCGCCAGAGTCGTAAAGGATATAAGGACACCAAAATTCGTTCCCTCTTTATAAGTCATCTGGGAGGAGGAGGAAGGGGAGGAGGAAGAGGAGGAGGAGGAGGAGGAGGAGGAGGAGGAGGAACCCGCCCGAGTCGTAAAGGATATAAGGACACCAAAATTCGTTCCCTCTTCAGAAGTCATCAGGGAGGAGGAGGAGGGGGAGGAGGAAGAAGAAGAGAAAGAGGAAAAGGCAGACGAAGAGAAGAAAGAGGAAGAGGGCAAGGAGGAGGGAAAGGAAGAGGACGGGGGAGAGGAGGAAGTGGAAGAGGACGAGGAGAAGGGAAAGGAAGAGGAGGAGGAAGAGAACGAGGAGAAGGGAAAGGAAGAGGAGGAGGAAGAGAACGAGGAGAAGGGAAAGGAAGAGGAAAAGGAGGAGGAGGAGAAGGAGGGAGAGGGGAAGAAAAAGGAAGATGACGAGGAGGCTGGTGTGTCAGCAGAGGCAGCAGGGCCGGCACAGGACACCCTGGTTTTGTTACGGGAGATAGTGCACAACCTTGGGGCGGGAAGACCCTCTCATAATGAACCTACCACGCTTAAAATGACGGGTCTCCCCAGAAACTGCCGCCCCGGCGTGGTGAAACAAGTACTTGGTGAATTTGGCGCAGTGACCGACGTGTGGGTTAAGCCGGACAAAGCGTTTGGCTTTGTTACGTATGCTGACTTGAGCGCCGCCGCCCTGGCCCTCAATACCTGGCCGGTGGTGGTGAAGGGAAGATCTGTGTGGATGGAGACGCAGGGGCGTGACCACCGGGAAGTTATAGTGCACGGCGTACCCAGTGATGCCCACAACATTGATATTCAACTAATTATGGAAAAAGAATTCGGTGAAGTTATCTTAATCCAACGACCCGTCATCAACAAGGTGCGGACGTATTATGCTGTCATCACTTTCAAAGAAGTTTAGCCAGCCATCTGGGCCAAGTGCAAAGGGTCCATTGATTTCCACAATGAATCTCTTAATATAGGCAAGTCCTCTTACACAACTAAAATTAACCTACGAACAGGGTTTCTTAGAAGACCTAAAAAATATGCTCACTGAGTGTACTTCAGAAATCGTCCCAAAATATGTACCCAGTGTGACTTGTTTATGAGTGGATCCAAATACTGCAGTCATGGAATGGCCCACTGAGTGTCTGCACAGGGGAGGTCAGCAGCGCCCTACTATTACGACCGCTATCACAGGCCCTGCTTACCACTGCTATCACTACCACTATTACCGGCGCTGCTTACCACTGCTATCACTACCACTATTACCGGTGCTGCTTACCACTGCTATCACTACCACTATTACGGGCCCTGCTTACCACTGCTATCACTACCACTATTACCGGCGCTGCTTACCGCTGATATCATCACCACTATTACCGGTGCTGCTTACCACTGCTATCACTACCACTATTACGGGCCCTGCTTACCACTGCTATCACTACCACTATTACCGGCGCTGCTTACCACTGATATCATCACCACTATTACCGGCGCTGCTTACCACCGATATCACTACCAGTGTTAGAGGCGCTGCTTACCACCGATATCACTACCAGTGTTACAGGCGCTGCTTACCACCGATATCACTACCAGTGTTACAGGCGCTGCTTACCACTGCTATCACTACCAGTGTTACAGGCGCTGCTTACCACCGATATCACTACCAGTGTTACAGGCGCTGCTTACCACCGATATCACTACCAGTGTTACAGGCGCTGCTTACCACTGCTATCACTACCAGTGTTACAGGCGCTGCTTACCACCGATATCACTACCAGTGTTACAGGCGCTGCTTACCACCGATATCACTACCAGTGTTACAGGCGCTGCTTACCACTGCTATCACTACCAGTGTTACAGGCGCTGCTTACCACTGCTATCACTACCAGTGTTACAGGCGCTGCTTACCACCGATATCACAACCAGTGTTACAGGCGCTGCTTACCACAGATATCACTACCAGTGTTACAGGCGCTGCTTACCACTGCTATCACTACCAGTGTTACAGGCGCTGCTTACCACCGATATCACTACCAGTGTTACAGGCGCTGCTTACCACTGCTATCACTACCAGTGTTACAGGCGCTGCTTACCACCGATATCACTACCAGTGTTACAGGCGCTGCTTACCACCGATATCACTACCAGTGTTACAGGCGCTGCTTACCACTGCTATCACTACCAGTGTTACAGGCGCTGCTTACCACCGATATCACTACCAGTGTTACAGGCGCTGCTTACCACCGATATCACTACCAGTGTTACAGGCGCTGCTTACCACTGCTATCACTACCAGTGTTACAGGCGCTGCTTACCACTGATATCATCACCACTATTACCGGCGCTGCTTACCACTGATATCATCACCACTATTACCGGCGCTGCTTACCACTGATATCACTACCAGTGTTACACTGTCTACTACCATCATTAAAAAAAAAAAAAAAAACTCCCCCGTGGCAGCCACCTTGTCGTGGTGGGGGAGCTTACGTGCCCTGGTGGTGCTGGCGGGGTGTGCCGTGCTGACCACCTTGCTACTGAAGGCACAACCAAGAGCTGCCAACGCCCTTGGGAGAGGGGGAAACAATTCTCCACCAGTCAATTCACTTGGCGTAAGAGGCGTCTATAAGAGGCCTTTCTGTCTCGTCCTTCTCTTCTTACTGTTCTCCTCTTCTGTTCTATCTACAGTAGCTTCTTGATATTCCCGTGTTTCTTGTGGCCTTTATTTCCCACTTCTCCTATCAGGTTAGACATCTAGTTTGATGATATAAATAGGTTAAGACTTCCCACTGACGCTGGGCCTTTCTCCCTCACACCGCTTTCACGCCAAGACCACTTCAGCGCCAGCCTTAGTGCCATAGAGCCACATGAAGGTTTGGTGCTGGTTCTCCAGTATTCCTTCCTTCCTTCTTTTTCTTATTACGAACACTGCCCTCCACTATTGTCACCATGATCCACTATTACAAACACTTCCTACCACCACTATCACCATAAAACCATTAAAATCACTATCACCACCTAATATCACCATTACAAACACTGCTTACCACTATTATCACCACTAATACCACCATTATAAACACTGTCTACCACTACTGTCACCACCTAATACCACCATTATAAACACTGCCTATCACATCCTCTCCATGTCTTCTCAGCTTCTTTCTCTAGTTCCTTGTAGGCTTATCCCGCGGGTCTATATTATTCCTTACCCCTGCAATACCGCCCACCTTTAGAGCATTCCAGACTAAACACTAACAAATATTGAACAAATTTTCTACATGCGCCCAAGTAAATGATCGCTATGTTTCCTCTGACTTTCACTCCTATTCACCTGCTACTACTATGTTTCTCAAATTCTTTGTTCCTAGTCTTTCTCTTAGGGTAGGTTATCGTCCTTCATTATCCTCCCAGT
Organism: Coenobita brevimanus; assembly: GCF_032717465.1. NCBI lineage: Eukaryota > Metazoa > Arthropoda > Malacostraca > Decapoda > Coenobitidae > Coenobita > Coenobita brevimanus. Next base: position 41,361 of record NW_027642303.1, on the reverse strand, counting down.
TTTACAAAATTACCTTAACTGCACAAAATGATTCATATTTTAGCGACAAAGGTTTTAGCTGTGTACTTGCCAAATATGAAAACAAGATATATAATTTAGAAATACAGTATTGACGCTTTGACGTTAATAATTACAGTGTCCTGTACACGAGAAGTGATTATGCTAGAGTTACCGCGCTCTAATTTTATGGCGTTTTCTGTCGCAACTAATGACAGAGAATCAAGTGTGATATTAATGGGAAACTACAGGAAAACGCAAGAACGCACTCCTAAGCTTTGCTGGTGATATTTGCATTCATTTCCAAGCCTGTTTCACACTTCATCATCTCCTTGATCAGTCTGACCAGGCTGATTCTCAGTGTGGGTATACTGTATAATCAACACTGCAAAAACTAAGCTATTTATTCTCTCTGTCTCACAGGCCTGCCTGTACAGTACTCTACCACCGTCACCCTCCTCGGCTCTCATCCCGAAGAAACAGAATTAAAAACATTTCAGTATTCCTCTCTTCTACTTCTATACAGTGGCGTCACCAGGGGTCAGATTTTGGGGGGGCTGTAGCCCTGGTGTAGGTAGAAAGGGGGGGCGAGCGAAGCGAGCCTATGCAGCTGGGGGGTACGGGGGGGAGATGTAAGCCCCCCCCCCGGAAAATTTTTCGGAAACTGAGCAGTTTTAGGGGCATTTTTGAGGCCTATAGATGAAGAAAAAGTAAAATAAGGTCTCAGGCTATTAATAAGAAACTTATAGGACACATGAATACGGATGGGCATAATACCAGGTATCAGTAAGCCTTATGATATAATGTGTACAAGGTAACTGTATAAAGCTTTTTTGCAGATAATAGTTTTTCTTCAATTGCTAGTATTATGTGGTATCATAACGGTTTCTTAGTCTTACCATATTAAATCTGATAATTCAAATAAGCTCTTTATTCAATGTATATAGATATAATTGCCAAGATTTATCTTCCATTACCGGTACTGTGATAGGAAAACAAAAGCATTCACAAAAAAACAAAAATTATAAAATAGATCTCGTGCCGGTTCTTCAGCAAGTATATCAAGGTTATCACTTGTGCTGGGCGGTGGCTAAAAAAATAATGAGAAAATATAATATATATTAGAGAGAGAGAGAGAGAGAGAGAGAGAGAGTTTTAGCCTACTTTCCCACTCTGTACGTTTAGGACAATATATTTGCAACAATGAGAAATAGCCTAGGCCTAGTCAATTTAAAAATAAATCAATAAAAAAATCCTGGCCTAAGCTTCATAAAATGACTACTGAAATAGTTTGATATAGGGCTACTTACACATGTCTGAATGGGTTCAGCTTTGGGGTTATCTGGGGTTGCTTCTGGCACCTCATTCCCAATAACAGCCACTTTTTCTTGGCATTCATCTGAGTCATCTTTGGAGGTGCGGGTGAGAAAGAATTTCCTTATGTCACCCTGTCCCTGAGGATTTTTAAATGACCTTTTCATCACTTGAGTGGCTGCTGGCTGATATCCGCAAATGTATTATTGTAGAATAGCTCATAAAAGGGAAATGACATTCAGTTCTGACAGTCGAATGTCGACTAAGTACTGCTGACTCTTTGTATAGAGTACAGGCTAGATCTCATATATGTAAAAACAAAAATGAACAGGTAAAGTGAGGTGGCAAGCAATATACCGGAACGTAGTAACGTCTATACAGCCACTGAAACCAATACATTCAAATAAAACCGAAAATAACACAGGATTTAGCCACAGTTCACGGACACTTCTCAATGTAAACAAACATTCCGAGTTCCGATACTCTGAACATTCGAATTTGTGAAAAATTGCATAGATCAGATATTTTAGACAGCATAATCCAATTTTAAAGCTCCGTGATTAATATATACCATATTATATATTGTAAATATATAATAAGTCTGATAAATGTAATACAATCTTGCATTCTTTGTTCAATAAGTATATTTCAAAGAAAACCAAGCTTGGAAAAGTATATGGGAAACTAACTATTATGATTTGAGTCATAGGTTTACGTAAATTGTGAATAACTAATCACATTATATAGCTATAAATAATATTATATTAAACTAATATGGATGCACGAATAAAAGTGGATTGGCGGTAGGGGGTTGGGGGAAAGCTAGGTGGGTCAATGCCGAGCTGCAAGCATACTATGTAAGCTGGTGATTTTTTATTATTATTATTTTGGGGGTCTGCAATTTTGGGGAGGCTGAGTCCTTGATTTGGGGGGGCTAAACCCCCCCTAGCCCTCCCCCTGGTGATGCCACTGCTTCTATATCCCGTCCTAGTATATCTTTCCCAGCGACCCACGGGGGTCAGCATCACTGCTCGTGCATTTTGCCTGTTGTATAAGCTACTCGTTCATTCGCCCTTATCTTACCTAACATGGCATCCCTCTCTCCTTTCTCCCCAGAATTACTTCGACCTCATGAAGTGGCTCAAAACCAAGCCATGCGTTTCTTTCTTCACTGTCCTTGGTCGCCTAAGTAGTGCGCATGCTCACTGAACTCAGTTTGCGTCCTGTTACCGATCGCTTTAATGTGCTCGGTGTCAGCTTCGCCGCACAGTGTCTGATCATATTTAATGTCTGATCACATTTCCGTCCCCTGCCCATCGCTTTTCTTCCCCGCTGATTGCTGTTCTCTCTCTGATGCCACTCATCTTGAGCGAATTCGGCGCACTCGTGTCCCCAGAATGGCCCCCTGGCTCTTCTCCCCAGTGCTCAGACAGATATCCCTCCAGTATCCATGCTGAACTTGTCATACCCTCTCTTGTTGACACTCTTCTCCCTTTGTGGACAATTACAATTCCTGCTGTTCTTTATACGCCTTTTGCCACTGCTGCTGACCGTCTACCTATCTCTCCTCAATTCTCCGTCACTGAAACACTCAGTAGCTTGTACCTACCCTACTCATCCCGTTCACCTTTATACTGTTATATTGACGGTTCTGTCCTCGCTAAAGACGGAGGTGTATGCCTCGCCTTTACTAATTCTGCTTCTCCCATATTCTCCACCTCCCACCATCTTCCCAGCTGGACTCGTTGTACCCAGTGTGAAGCGTCTGTTCTCATCTTTGCCGTTGACTTCCTTCTCTCTCAAAACATCTCAGGCCTAATTATCGGCGATTCCCAAACAGCCCTCGGCCTTCTTCGTGACTTTTCCCCGCCCCATTCGGCTTCCCTTTTCCTTTTCTTCTCTCCCCTTACTGCCATCCCCATCAGGCTCATGACCTCTATCTCGAGCTCTCTTCTGTTTGGATTCCAGTCCATGTTGATCACACCCGGCTCGATCAGGTTGATTTTTCTGGGTTCGCCTGCAATCTCCTTCTCCTTGCCCTCAGGCTCCCAGTGCCCAAGGCAACTGGCATGCAAATCTTGAATAGGCTAGTTGGGGCCGAGACCTGCGTACTGATTCTTTCATTCAATATATTACCACTATGCCGGGAGTCGAACCCGGGACTCTCACCCTCTTCTTGCCCACAGTGGGGGTGGAGGAGCACTAGTTGCAAGACTGTGACAATGTGAGATAACTTTTACCTGATCGTCGAGAAGTAGATTGCTGCCTGGCTCTCACCTGAGAATCCCGGTGTCGTATGCACGGAGTGACTTATGCTGAAAGTCACCGTTCCGCTCAGTGCGCATGCGCCGAGTGGCCGTTTAGCTTCTATTTTGAAAGTATCTGCATCTCATCTCAAATTTTGTGCCATTTATCAACAACACTGTATGAAATACATGTGTCAGGAAGATAGTTGGATGTCTCATCGACCTGTAGGTAACTATAGGTCGATATTTTGATATATATAAATAAAGATATATATGTATGTTACAGGCAGATTGTGAAATGAGTCGTTTCGTGAATTACGATTAGTCTAGTTTAGGTTTATTTAGGTTAGGTTGATCTAGGATAAGGTTAGGTTAAGGTTAGGTTAGCTTTGGTTAGGTTTGGTTAATTTAGGCTTAATAAAGAAGGGAACCGTAACTTCCAGCATAAAGTCACTCCGTGCATATGACACCGGGTTCAATTCTCGGCATAGTGGTAATATACTGAATGAAAGAACCAGTACGCAGGTCTTGGTCCTATCAAGCCTATTCAAGATTTGCTTGCCAGTTGTCTTGGGCACGGGGTGCCTGAGGGCAAGGAGAAGGAGATTGCAGGCGAACCCAGAAAGATCAACCTGATCGAGCCGGGTGTGATCAACATGGACTGGAATCCAAACAGAAGAGAGCCTAAGATCGAGGGCGTGAGCCTGATGGAGATGGGAGTAAGGGGAGAGAAGAAAAGGGCCAAGCAGCCCTAGCGGAATTCGTTAGGTTAAATTAACATACGTAATTTTTTTTCTGGGAAACACATTGAGCGTATTATTGAGAAAAAACAATGGTTAGCTTTGAAACGACGGGGAGAGCGTCGTTCCTGGCTGAGGGCTCCTGGTGGTGAGACGAGTACGCATACAGAACGGAAATATGAGGCCGGGAGGTAGGTATGGAAGCTGATTGGAAGGGAGGAAAGCAGGATGGGTGGGAGATAGGTAGACGGGTAGGCTGGGAGGCAGGCAGCAGGGTAAGTAAGTAGGTGGGTAAGTAAATGGTAAGGCAGGGAAGTAGGTAAGTAGACAGGCAAGGGTAAAAAAAAAAAAAAAAGAAGAAGAAAGGTGTCCTCGGGTGAAGGGTTAAAGACATCTAGTAGTAATAATTAAACTTTTCTGTCATCATAACTGAGTAGAAACGAAGAACAGGCAAAGTAAACACAGTACCAGGATAGTGATATCGTTGTTCCCTTGACTGGTTTTATTTCTACGGTTCAGTTCACAAATATTGTAAGAGCTAGACTGTATGTTAATTTTCTCATTCGGATTTTATTTTGTATGTAATTATTGTATGTGTATATTTATATATAAATATAGATATAAATGTATGTGTGCATATGTTAAAAAAAAGTTGTTACTCACTTTTCGTGCTTCATTTGTCCAAAGCTTCATTTGAAGTTACTGAGATAAAGTTCAAACTCTTTGTAAAATTTTTGGAAGTCTCATTGCTGTGTTGTTTGGGGTATTGAGGCCTCATTCTGCCCCTATATAAGAGGATAGGTAAGGCATTCTCTTCGGGGGGACTTTGATGCATGGTCGTGAAGAGGGTAGACGTGTTTTTCTCTGCGCTCTTCTCTAGTTTTCAGGGCTGCCTTACCGGCATTAGCTTCTTTTTTTTCACCCTTCTGGTGACGTTTAGGTTTAGCTAGTACTCAGTTACCTCCCCTCCCTGTTAGTCTTGAACAGTAGGTGTCTGTTCAAATAAACTGAGTTTACCTTTGCTTATCGCCCACGGAGGGTCCCCCCCACTGATCGCTCTGGGGCGTGAAGAAACACGGTCGGGCCTCCCTGGAGTGGTTTGAGAGGGCAACCTCAGACTTAGGTGTGTGGTCCCCGGTTGTTTGTCCCTTGCTTGTTTTCTCCTTCTTCCCACTTCCCCCGTTAGGGGGGAGTGGTACTATGAAGGACGCCCCTACTGCCTCCCCCCCCCTCAGGGGGGGAGGTAGTCCTGACCGACCCCTGACTGATCAACGGACTGACAGGCCCCAGACAGAACGGCCCCAGACTCGATTGCCTCTGGACATAAGTGTAAATAATGCTGAATTTGTTCTCATCCATGCTCTAGGTTCCACTCCCTTGAGCAGTCTCAATCCCTTCATGATTAAGAAGGTTATTGATGGCTGTGCTGGGGAGGTGGAACAAGTCAAAAAACTTGCGAACGGAGACCTCCTTGTAAAGATTTGCAATTCTTCCCAGGTTAAGGACTTGCTGAAGCTGCGCAAGTTTCATATTTATGATGTCGAAGCCAAGATCCCAACTTCCATGAATTCCTGCAAGGGTGTCATCACTTGCAGGGATCTCATGGTGATGAGTGAGGAAGAGATCATAGAGGAACTTGCTCAGCAAGATGTAATCGATGCCCACTTCATAACAAGATATTCGGAAGGTGTCAAGACGAAGACAGCAACCATTGTTTTGACTTTCGGTAAAGTGTCACTGCCTAGCCAAGTAAAAATTGGTTATGAAATTGTTCATGTGCGGCCATATATTCCCAACCCTTTCCGTTGCTTGAAATGCCAGATGTATGGGCATGGTTCAAAGACTTGTCGGGCTTCCCAGCCAGTGTGTGGCAAGTGTGCAAGCCAGGGTCATGATGCGGAACACTGCACATCTGAGACGGTCTGTTGCTTCCACTGCAAGGGCGCTCACTCCACTTCCTCTAGGGATTGTCCCAAGTGGAAGGAGGAGAAGGGGGTCTGCACAGTGAAGGCAACGGAGGGCATTTCCTACTACGAAGCTAGGAAAAAGGTGAAGGAGTTGCATGCAACTCCCACGCCGAATAGGTCCTATGCTTCGGCGGTAATGTCCCGTCCTGTGATGTGCTCTGTAGAGACCCAGACTGACCCTGTCTTTCTCCCTCCTGCCACTCACAGTACCTCTCCATCTCGACCTCCTGTCCGCTCCAACTCTCTCACTGACATCCCTAAGGCTTCAACATACTCTCAGGCTGCTGCTGCCTCTCCATCAGTACTGCCTAAAGCGAAACCCGACAAGTCTAGTAAAAGTAACATGACCACCCTCACAAAGTCTCGTCCTCATGTTCTTCCAGTTCCCACTCCAGCGAGGGAGAGGAAGGTTAGCTCTTCCTCAGGGGGGTCAGGGAACCTCGTAATTGACGATAATATGGAGGTTTCCATGAACAACCACCGGGATAGGTCCCCCGGTAGTCGCTCGCCTGCCGGCGGGAGACAAAAAAAGACAAAGCACACTGGCCCCCAACGAAAATCTTAAACCATCGCTTTCACTGTATTACAGTGGAATTGTAGAGGTATTGGGAATAAGTTACACAATATAGCAATCTTGCTTTCTATACACAGGCCAGACGTTGTTTGTTTACAGGAGACGCGCCTGGAGGATCACGCTGATCCTCCACAGTTCAAACACTACCACTCGTATAGAAGATATGAAGGTCACGGAGTTGCCATTTACACCCACAAATCACACCCACAAACGGAAGTGATTCTAAATTCTACTCTGGAAGCGGTCGCGTGCAGAGTAAAATTTAATAACACGTATCTGTCTATTTGCTCTCTGTACTGTCCTCCACATGGCCCCATTGATAGTGATGCTTTAAATTCACTAGTGGAACATCTGCCTGGAAATAAGTTAGTGTTGGGCGATTTTAACGCCCATCACTATCAATGGGGTAGCTTGAGGATTGATGGTCGTGGGGAGCAAGTAGCCGACCTAATACTACAGTCCAACCTCTGTCTTCTGAACGATGGTAGAGCGACTCGTGTAGATGATCGTACTGGTAACTTTTCGGCCATTGACTTATCTTTGGCCTCCCCTGGTATACATCAAGATCTCTCATGGGATCCTTACGACGACTCCTTGGGAAGTGATCATTTACCCATCTGTCTTTCTTATACACGCGACATCATTTCGGACCCTCCACCTCCAAAATTTAACTATAAGAAAGCAGATTGGGGATCCTTCTCAAGGATCGCCAATTTAGATATATCTGGGGAGACCATAGATGTTAAGGTCGAAAATATAACCCAATCCATATTACACGCAGCTGAGGCTGCTATTCCCAAGACTTCTACAGTTCATGCGAAGCATAGAGCACATTGGTGGATGCCAGATTGCCGACAAGCATTAAGAAAACGCAATAGGAGATACAAAATTTTTGATAGTCAGCCCACTGAGAAAAATTTTATTGCATACAAACAGGCACGGGCTGAGACAAGGAGAATAATAAGAAGGGCCAAACGTGACTCCTGGCGGTCCTTTGTGTCCACGGTGACTCGTACGACACCATTACGTAAAGTCTGGTCCACTATAAGAATATTAAATAATAAAGGCCCATATTTCCCCATTACCACCTTGCGAATAAATAATAACATCTATGACGAGCCCGTGGACGTTGCTAACATCCTCGCCAGGAGTTTTTCTCATGTAAGTAGCTCAGCCAATTATGACCCGCGTTTCCAACATCATAAACGCACGGCTGAGCTACAGATATTAGACTTTGCCACAGAAGACGTAGACTCCCCGTACAACCAAGAGTTTACGCTCGATGAACTGCTCCTTGCCCTTAAATCCTGTAAAGACACCAGCCCTGGACCAGACACCATCACGTACGGTATGATCCAGCATCTTAATCAGGACAACCTGATTAAGATGTTAGCATTGTACAATGAGATTTGGGCGTCTCGAACGTTCCCAAATTCATGGCACTTTGCGCACGTCATACCGATACCCAAAGAGGCTGGTCGTCTTATGAATCCCACTTCATTTCGTCCTATTGTGTTGACTTCTTGTCTATGTAAGGTCATGGAACGTATGGTTAACAATAGGCTTCTTTTTGTTTTAGTCGAAGAATTTGTTAAATGATCAACAATATGGCTTCCGTAAATACAGAAGTTCACTAGATCATTTAATGAATTTGGAGCATTGTATTGCAGAGGCAATTGCCAATAAAGAATTCATGATAGGGGTGTTCTTGGACATCCATAAAGCCTATGACATGACCTGGCGACACGGTATACTAATGAAGCTCTATGCTTATGGTTTAAGAGGAAATTTACCTGTTTTTATTTCAAATTTCTTAAGGGACAGAACTTTCTCTGTCAAATTGCCCCGTAACGTAACATCGGATATATTTATCCAGGAAAACGGGGTGCCGCAGGGAAGTGTGCTTAGTCCTACTTTATTTAGTATTATGATCAATGATATTCTGTCATCACCTCCCATCCCGAGGAATCTTAAATACTCACTCTACGCTGACGATTGTGCAATATGGCACTCTTCCCGTAATGCACAATTTTCGGCTGGGCGGATTCAAGCAGCCCTTGACTCCGTCCACCAATGGGCCTTGCAGTGGGGATTTAAGTTTTCCGTACGTAAGTGTGCCGCTATAGTTTTCACTAATCGTAACATACCTAATTTGTGCTTAACTTTGGATAATCAGGCGGTACCTTTTCAAAATTCTGTAAAATTTTTAGGAATACATTTTGATCGTAGAATGAATTTTAAACTTCACGTTAATACTTTGCTTGCTCGTTGTGATAAACCGTTAAATGTCCTCAAGTACCTAGCGGGTACTACCTGGGGTGCCGACAGAAAATCTTTATTAATGGTGTATAAGTCCCTTATTCGATCAAAGCTAGACTATGGCGCACAGGTGTATGGCTCGGCATCTGATGCCACGCTGAAAGGATTGGATGTGTTACAGAATAAATGCTTGCGAATGTGTCTTGGAGCTGTACGGTGTACCCGTGTGGCTCGTATGGAAGTGGAGGCGAATGTGCCTCCCCTCCGTATTCGCCGTGACCACCTGGCCTTGTCCTACGGCATAAGGACATTAAGAAAAAGTAATATCGGCAATGTGGCCTGTACCCCCCTGCGTCAATACCACCACCTTCTGAGGGGGGTGCGTCGGCCACTTGCCGCTCGCCTCCACTTACTGACTCAGGAGCTTGATGTGGACCCCAGTGACTCTGACAAGTTGGTGCTTAAAAATATAGCGCCTTGGGAGCCACCCGGCTTTACAGTTGATGTTACATGGCTCCCAGCACCAAAGGCCAAGGCGCCGGAGGCGGAGGTCCACCACTTGTTTCGTAACATCATTGTTCGTCACTTGGGGTCCCATCAATTGTACACCGACGGCTCCAAGTCGGGTGAATGTGTGGGTGCAAGTGTGTGGTCGACTGAATGTGCCCTCAGGTATCGGTTGCCGACTCATACATCTGTGTTTACTTCAGAACTTTTTGCTATTGACAAAGCCATAGACTATGCTCTCAATTCTAGACATGACTCATTTGTCATATTTTCAGATTCAAAATCAGCCCTTCAGGCAATTGCATCTTGCACTACGGACTCTCATGAGATCCAGGGCCGCATCGTTAATAAGTTGCATTCATGCAACAAGTCATTCACGCTGATCTGGGTGCCTGGTCATTGTCGTATCTACGGCAATGAGCAGGCTGACTTACTTGCAAAGTCGGCTGTAGAGCTCGAGGAGACTTGGGACGTTCCTCGTGATCTACGGTCGAGTCTATCTCTCGGAAAGAAATCAATAAATCTTCTGTGGCAAGGTCAGTGGACCAGACTAAATATTCCAACTTGTAAGCCGTACCTGGGCGACTGGGACACTGCCAACCGTCCCAGTCGCCTAGAAGAAAAAGTGTTGGCACGGTTACGGCTTAATGCCACCATTTTAACCCACATAAAACCATATATGGAAAGACGCTTCCCACCGCACTGTGACATCTGTAATGCGGTGTTATCTATCAGTCATATCATCCTGCGCTGTCGGCGATTTATTCGTGAACGTGCTTCACTTATAAATTACTGCGGCGCAGTAGACGTCCCCTTCACCCTTTCCACCATCCTGGGTGATGGGGACATTGTTATGACTGATAAATTGATGGCTTTCTTGAGAGAGACCGGACTGATCAGAGTGATGTGACTTTTTTACTGTGTGGTTATGCTTTTTATGAAGAGTAAATATGTATATATTGTAATATTAATTAGGGTTGACAGTTGACATATTTTAAATAGTTCCTCCTCCCACCGATCTATTTCTAATATAGATGTCCCCTACATTAAGCCAAGTTCCTCGCCTGACAGTCACCAGCTGATAAGTGCAAGTGTGCAACATAGGAAGGTATTGGGCACTTGCAGTCGATGGTGGTCTGCTGGGCGAGGTTCTTCACTTTCTGTACAAATTATGTAAATACATTATATTATCTTGCTTAAGTTATTCTAATTAGGGACGACAGCTGACGTATATGGAAATGTTCCTGACTCGTCTGGTTCCCTTTCATATATTGATGTCCCCTATATTAGGTTGTGCCTCGACTGACAGTCACCAGGTGATGAGTGCAGGTATGTAATGTAGAAAGGCATTACATATCTGCAGTCGATGGTGTTCTGTTAGTCGAGGTATTTTTACCATTAGTATAGGTCTAGCTATTTGTCTCTGTAGGATTTAGTATAGGTTAGCGATTTGTCTGTTAGGTGATTAATTTTAGGGTCTTTAGATTAGTTTGTCTTTATAATATAAGCTATAAAAAATATAAAACCAAGAAAAAATCAAAAAAATAAAAATACAAAAAAAAAATAAAAATAAATAAGATTAAAATTATTATTTATATATATATATGTACGTTTGCATAAAAGTGTGTCTGTATGTATGCATGGAAGTGTGTGTGTGTGTGTGTGTGTGTGTGTGTGTGTGTGTGTGTGTGTGTGTATGTATGTATATATATATGTATATATGTTTAAATGTATATAAATATATATATATATATATATATATATATATATTTATATATATATATATATATATATATATATATTACACGGCCTTAATAACCAGGGGCTTCGGCCCCAATGGTTGATAGGCCGGAAAAAAAAAAAAAAAAAAAAAAAAAAAATTCTCTTCGGGGGGACTTTGATGGATGGTTGCGAAGAGTGAAGACGTGTTTCTGAGCTCTTGTCTAGCTGCAGGGTTGCCTCACCGGCTTTAGCTTTGTTTTCTCCGCCACTAGGGCGTTTTTCAATAAAGTTAGGTTAGCTAGACCTCATTTTCCTCCCTGGCCTTAGTAGGTATAGTAGGTGTCTATATCTAATTTCTGAGATTGCCTTTGCTTACTCACCTCTGGAGTGTACTCCCCACTGATCGCTCTGGGGTGTGAGTTACAAACGGGCGCGTCCTCCCGAGAGTGGTTTGAGAGGGTAATCTCAGACTAGGTGTTTTTTCCCCGGGCAATTTCTCCCTTGGTTGTTTTTCTCTTTCTTCCCACTTCCCCCTCACGGGGGAAGTGGTAACTATGGCGGACGCCACAACTGCCTCCCCCCTCTTCAGGGGGGGAGGTAGTCCTGACCGACCCCCGACTGCTGCACGGACGGACTGCCCCCAGACTGAACGGCCCCAGACACGTACCCCCCTTGACATTCAAGCAAACAATGCCTCTTTCGTCCTGATTCATGCGGTTGGTTCTACTCCCCTGTCCAGCCTCAATCCCTTCATCATGAAGAAGGTGATTGATGGGTGTGCAGGTGAGGTGGAACAAGTGAAAAAACTTGCGAGTGGAGACCTTCTCGTAAAAACCATAAATTCTGCCCAGGTCAAGGATTTGCTGAAACTGAGGAAATTCCACTGTCACGATGTCCAAACAACGATCCCGCACGCCATGAATTCCTGCAAGGGTGTTATCACCTGCAGGGATTTTGTGCTTATGGAGGAGGAAGAAATCGTACAGGAACTTGCTCAGCAAGATGTAATAGAGGCCAGATTCATCACAAGATATTCAGAAGGCATAAGGACGAAGACCGCAACAGTTGTTCTCACTTTTGGCAAAGTATCTCTTCCAGCCAATGTCAAGGTTGGATACGAAATTGTAAATGTTAGACCATACATCCCGAACCCCCTTCGTTGTTCAAAATGTCAGCTCTATGGACACCACGAAAAGGCTTCTTGGGCTTCCAACATCGTGTGTGGCAAGTGTGCGGCTGTAGGTCACTCTGCTGACAACTGTACATCCGAGACCGAGTGCTGCTTTTACTGCAAGGATGCTCACTCCACTTCCTCAAGGGCTTGTCCCAAGTGGAAGGAGGAGAAGGAGGTCTGCACGGTGAAAGCAACACAGGGCATTTCCTTCTACGATGCTAGGAAGAAGGTGAAGGAGTTGCATGCAACTCCCAAGCCTAATATCTCCTATGCATCGGCGGTTGTGTCCCGTCCCGTGATGTGCACCGTTGAGACACAGACTGACCTAACATTCACTCCACATGCCCCACGCCCTACATCTCAGTCTAAGCCTCCTGTACGTTCCAATTCTCTGACAGACATCCCTATCGCCACTTCATACTCTCAGGCTGCCGCTGCTCCTTCGCAGTCAGTGCGGTCAAAACAGAAGCCTGACAAGTCAGATAAAATTAACTTGACCACCCTCACCAAACAGTCACGTCCTCATGTCCTTCCCGCTCCTGGTCCAGCGAGGGAGAGAAAGAATAGCTCTTCCTCGGTGGATTCTGGGAGCCTTGTTATTGATGAGAATATGGAGATCTCCACGAGTAAGCACCGGGAAAGGTCCCCCGGTAGCCACTCGCCTGGTGGCGGGCGGCATAAAAAAACTAAACACACTGGCCCCCCTCGTAAATCTTAAACCGCCGCATTCACTATACTACAGTGGAATTGTAGAGGTATTGGGAATAAGTTACAAAATATAGCAATCTTGCTTTCTATACACAGGCCAGACGTTGTTTGTTTACAGGAGACGCGCCTGGAGGATCGTCCTCATCCTCCACAGTTCAAACACTACCACTCGTATAGAAGATATGAAGGTCACGGAGTTGCCATTTACACACAAATCACACCCACAAACGGAAGTGATTCTAAATTCTACTCTGGAAGCTGTCGCGTGCAGAATAAAATTTAATAACACGTATCTGTCTATTTGCTCTCTGTACTGTCCTCCACATGGCCCCATTGATAGTGATGCTTTAAATTCACTAGTGGAACATCTACCTGGAAATAAGTTAGTGTTGGGCGATTTTAACGCCCATCACTATCAATGGGGTAGCTTGAGGATCGATGGTCGTGGGGAGCAAGTAGCCGACCTAATACTACAGTCCAACCTCTGTCTTCTGAACGATGGTAGAGCGACTCGTGTAGATGATCGTACTGGTAACTTTTCGGCCATTGACTTATCTTTGGCCTCCCCTGGTATACATCAAGATCTCTCATGGGACCCTTACGACGACTCCTTGGGAAGTGATCATTTACCCATCTGTCTTTCTTATACACGCGACATCATTTCGGACCCTCCACCTCCAAAATTTAACTATAAGAAAGCAGATTGGGGATCCTTCTCAAGGATCGCCAATTCAGATATATCTGGGGAGACCATAGATGTTAAGGTCGAAAATATAACTACTTCCATATTACACGCAGCTGAGGCTGCTATTCCCAAGACTTCTACAGTTCATGCGAAGCATAGAGCACATTGGTGGACACCGGATTGCCGACAAGCATTAAGAAAACGCAATAGGAGATACAGGATTTTTGATAGTCAGCCCACTGAGAAAAATTTTATTGCATACAAACAGGCACGGGCTGAGGCAAGGAGAATAATAAGAAGGGCTAAACGTGACTCCTGGCGGTCCTTTGTGTCCACGGTGACTCGCACAACACCATTACGTAAAGTCTGGTCCACCATAAGAATATTAAATAATAAACGCCCATATTTCCCCATTACCACCTTGAAAGTAAATAATAACATCTATGACGAACCCGTGGACGTTGCTAACATCTTTGCCAGGAGTTTTTCTCATGTAAGTAGCTCAGCCAATTATGACCCGCGTTTCCAACATCATAAACGCACGGCTGAGCTACAGATATTAGACTTTGCCACAGAAGACGTAAACTCCCCGTACAACCAAGAGTTTACGCTAGATGAACTGCTCCTTGCCCTTAAATCCTGTAAAGACACCAGCCCTGGACCAGACACCATCACGTACGGTATGATCCAGCATCTTAATCAGGACAACCTGATTAAGATGTTAGCATTGTACAATGAGATTTGGGCGTCTCGAACGTTCCCAAACTCATGGCACTTTGCGCACGTCATACCGATACCCAAAGAGGCTGGTCGTCTTATGAATCCCACTTCATTTCGTCCTATTGTGTTGACTTCTTGTCTATGTAAGGTCATGGAACGAATGGTTAACAATAGGCTTCTTTTTGTTTTAGAGTCGAAGAATTTGTTAAATGATCAATAATGTGGCTTCCGTAAATACAGAAGTTCACTAGATCATTTAATGAATTTGGAGCATTGTATTGCAGAGGCATTTGCCAATAAAGAATTCATGATAGGGGTGTTCTTGGACATCCATAAAGCCAATGACATGACATGGCGACACGGTATATTAATGAAGCTCTATGCTTATGGTTTAAGATGAAATTTGCCTGTTTTTATTTCAAATTTCTTAAGGGACAGAACTTTCTCTGTCAAATTGCCCCATAACGTAACATCGGATATATTTATCCAGGAAAACGGGGTGCCGCAGGGAAGTGTGCTTAGTCCTACTTTATTTAGTATTATGATCAATGATATTCTGTCATCAGCTCCCATCCCGAGGAATCTTAAATACTCACTCTACGCTGACGATTGTGCAATATGGCACTCTTCCCGTAATGCACAATTTTCGGCTGGGCGGATTCAAGCAGCCCTTGACTCCGTCCACCAATGGGCCTTGCAGTGGGGATTTAAGTTTTCCGTACGTAAGTGTGCCGCTGTAGTTTTCACTAATCGTAACGTACCTAATTTGTGCTTAACTTTGGATAATCAGGCTGTACCTTTTCAAAATTCTGTAAAATTTTTAGGAATACATTTTGATCGTAGAATGAATTTTAAACTTCACGTTAATACTTTGCTTGCTCGTTGTGATAAACCGTTAAATGTCCTCAAGTACCTAGCGGGTGCTACCTGGGGTGCCGACAGAAAATCTTTATTAATGGTGTATAAGTCCCTTATTCGATCAAAGCTAGACTATGGTGCACAGGTGTATGGCTCGGCATCTGATGCCACGCTGAAAGGATTGGATGTGTTACAGAATAAATGTTTGCGAATGTGTCTTGGAGCTGTACGGTGTACCCGTGTGGCTGGTATGGAAGTGGAGGCGAATGTGCCTCCCCTCCGTATTCGCCGTGACCACCTGGCATTTTCGTATGGACTACGAACATTAAGGAAAAGTAATATCGGCAATGTGGCCTGTACCCCCCTGCGTCAATACCACCACCTTCTGCGGGGGGTGCGTTGGCCACTTGCCGCTCGCCTCCACTTACTGACTCAGGAGCTTGATTTGGACCCCAGTGACTCTGACAAGTTGGTGCTTAAAAATATAGCGCCTTTGGAGCCACCCGGCTTTACAGTCGATGTTACATGGCTCCCAGCACCAAAGGCCAAGGCGCCGGAGGCGGAGGTCCACCACTTGTTTCGTAACATCATTGTTCGTCACTTGGGGTCCCATCAATTGTACACCGACGGCTCCAAGTCGAGTGAATGTGTGGGTGCAAGTGTGTGGTCGACTGAATGTGCCCTCAGGTATCAGTTGCCGACTCATACATCTGTGTTTACTTCAGAACTTTTTGCTATTGACAAAGCCATAGACTATGCTCTCAATTCTAGACATGACTCATTTGTCATATTTTCAGATTCAAAATCAGCCCTTCAGGCAATTGCATCTTGCACTACGGACTCTTATGAGATCCAGGGCCGCATCGTTAATAAGTTGCATTCATGCAACAAGTCATTCACGCTGATCTGGGTGCCTGGTCATTGTCGTATCTACGGCAATGAGCAGGCTGACTTACTTGCAAAGTCGGCTGTAGAGCTCGAGGAGACTTGGGACGTTCCTCGTGATCTACGGTCGAGTCTATCTCTCGGAAAGAAATCAATAAATCTTCTGTGGCAAGGTCAGTGGACCAGACTAAATATTCCAACTTGAAAGCCGTACCTGGGCGACTGGGACACTGCCAACCGTCCCTGTCGCCTAGAAGAAAAAGTGTTGGCACGGTTACGGCTTAATGCCACCATTTTAACCCACATAAAGCCATATATGGAAAGACGCTTCCCACCGCACTGTGACATCTGTAATGCGGTGTTATCTATCAGTCATATCATCCTGCGCTGTCGGCGATTTATTCGTGAACGTGCTTCACTTATAAATTACTGCGGCGCAGTAGACGTCCCCTTCACCCTTTCCACCATCCTGGGTGATGGGGACATTGTTATGACTGATAAATTGATGGCTTTCTTGAGAGAGACCGGACTGATCAGAGTGATGTGACCTTTTTACTGCGTGGTTATGGTTTTTATGAGCAGTAAATATGTATATATTGTAATATTAATTAGGGTTGACAGTTAACATATTTTAAATAGTTCCTTCTCCCACCGATCTATTTCTAATATAGATGTCCCCTACATTAAGCCAAGTTCCTCGCCTGACAGTCACCAGCTGATGAGTGCAAGTGTGCAATATAGGAAGGCATTGGGCACTTGCAGTCGATGGTGGTCTGCTGGGCGAGGTTCTTCACTTTTTGTACAAATTATGTAAATACATTATATTATCTTGCTTAAGTTGTTCTAATTAGGGACGACAGCTGACGTATATGGAAATGTTCCTGACTCGTCTGGTTCCCTTTCATATATTGATGTCCCCTATATTAGGTTGTGCCTCGACTGACAGTCACCAGGTGATGAGTGCAGGTATGTAATGTAGAAAGGCATTACATATCTGCAGTCGATGATGTTCTGTTAGTCGAGGTATTTTTACCATTAGTGTAGGTCTAGCTATTTGTCTCTGTAGGATTTAGTATAGGTTAGCGATTTGTCTGTTAGGTGATTAGTTTTAGGGTCTTTAGATTAGTTTGTCTTTATATTATAAGGTATAAAAAAATAAAAAAACAAAAAAAAATAAAAAATAAAAATACAAAAAAAATAAATAAATAAGATTAAAATTATTATATATATATGTATGTTTGCATGAAAATGTGTCTGTATGTATGCATGGAAGTGTGTGTGTGTGTGTGTGTGTGTGTGTGTGTGTGTGTGTGTGTGTGTGTGTGTGTGTGTGTGTGTGTGTGTGTGTGTATGTATATATATATCTATATATATATATATATATATATAAATATATATATATATATATATATATATATATATATATATATATATATATATATATATATATATATATATATATGCATGGCTTTAATAACCAGGGGCTTCGGCCCCAATGGTTGATAGGCCAGGGAAAAAAAAAAAAAAAAAAAAATTCTCTTCGGGAGACTGATGAATGGTCGTGGAGAGAAAGGACGTGTGGTGATCTCTCCTCCAGATTCTAGGGCTGCCCCACCGGCAATAGTTTTTTTGCGCTTTTCCCAATAAAGTTAGGTTAGCTAGCATTCATATTCCTCCCTACCCTTATTAGAGATATAGTAAGTGTCTATATCTGTTTCCTGAGATTGCCTTTGCTTACTCACCTCTGGAGTGTACCCCCCACTGATCGCTCTGGGGTGTGAGGTACACACTGGCGCGTTCTCCCGAGAGTGGTTTGAGAGGGTAATCTCAGATTAGGTGTGTGATCCCCGGGCAATTTCTCCCTTGGTCGTTTTTCTCTCGCTTCCCACTTCCCCCTTCAGAGGGGGAGGTAGTCCTGACCGACCCCCGACTGTCTCACGGGCTGACTACCCCCAGACTGAACGGCCCCAGACACATACCCGTCTTGACATTGATTACAGAAACGCCGAGTTTGTACAGATCCACGCGGTTGGTCCCACTCCCCTGTCCAGCCTCAATCCCTTTATCATCAAGAAGGTGATTGATGGGTGTGCAGGTGAGGTGGAACAAGTGAAAAAACTTGCGAGTGGAGATCTTCTCGTTAAAACTAGAAACTCAAGTCAGGTAAAGGATTTGCTAAAACTGAGTAAGTTCCATTGTTATGATGTTCAGTCCACGATCCCTCACTCCATGAATTCCTGCAAAGGTGTGATCACCTGCAGAGATCTAGTGGTCATGGAGGAGGAAGAGATCGTACAGGAACTTGCACAGCAGGATGTTATAGAGGCACGTTTTATAACCAGATTCTCGGAAGGTGTCAGGAAGACGAAGACCGCCACAGTTGTCCTAACGTTCGGCAAAGTTGCTCTACCTTCCAACATCAGAAATGGATATGAAATTCTTAACGTCAGACCATATATCCCGAACCCCTTGCGTTGCTTAAAATGCCAGATTTATGGGCATCATGAAAAGGCTTGTAGGGCTTCCCAGCCAGTGTGTGGTAGGTGCGCGAATGTGGGACATTCTGCTGAACACTGTACATCTGAGACGGAGTGCTGCTTTCACTGCAAGGATGCTCACTCCACTTCCTCGAGGGCTTGTCCCAAGTGGAAGGAGGAGAAAGAGGTCTGCACAGTGAAGGCAACCGAGGGCATTTCCTTTTACGATGCAAGGAAGAAGGTGAAGGAGTTGCATGCAACTCCCAAACCTAATGTCTCCTATGCATCGGCGGTTGTGTCCCGTCCCGTGATGTGCACCGTTGAAACACAGACTGACCTAACATTCGCTCCTCATGCCCCACGCCCTACCTCTCAGTCTAAGCCTCCTGTACGATCCAACTCTCTGACGGACATCCCTGTTGCCACTTCATATTCCCAGATTGCTGCTGCTCCTTCGTAGTCAGTGTGGCCAAAATCGAAGCCCGACAAGTCTGACAATATTAACTTAACCACCCTCACTAAACGGTCACGTCCTCATGTCCTTCCTGCTCCTGGTCCGGCGAGGGAGAGAAAGAATAGCTCTTCCTCGATGGAATCTGGGAGTCTCATTATTGATGAGACTATGGAGATCTCCACAAACAAGCACCGGGATAGGTCCCCCGGTAGCCACTCGCCTGGTCGCGGGGGGCATAAAAAGACTAAGCACACTGGCCACCCTCGAAAATCTTAAACCGCCGCCTTCACTATACTACAGTGGAATTGTAGAGGTATTGGGAATAAGTTACATAATATAGCTATCTTGCTTTCACTACACAGGCCAGACGTTGTTTGTTTACAGGAGATGCGCCTGGAGGATCACCCTGATCCTCCACAGTTCAGACACTACCACTTGTATAGAAGATATGAAGGTCACGGAGTTGCCATTTACACACACAAATCACACCCACAAACGGAAGTGATTCTAAATTCTACTCTGGAAGCGGTCGCGTGCAGAGTAAAATGTAATAACACGTATCTGTCTATTTGCTCTCTGTACTGTCCTCCACATGACCCCATTGATAGTGATGCTTTAAATTCGCTAGTGGAACATCTGCCTGGAAATAAGTTAGTGTTGGGCGATTTTAACGCCCATCACTATCAATGGGGTAGCTTGAGGATCGATGGTCGTGGGGAGCAAGTAGCCGACCTAATACTACAGTCCAACCTCTGTCTTCTGAACGATGGTAGAGCGACTCGTGTAGATGATCGTACTGGTAACTTTTCGGCCATTGACTTATCTTTGGCCTCCCCTGGTATACATCAAGATCTCTCATGGGACCCTTACGACGACTCCTTGGGAAGTGATCATTTACCCATCTGTCTTTCTTATACATGCGACATCATTTCGGACCCTCCACCTCCAAAATTTAACTATAAGAAAGCAGATTGGGGATCCTTCTCAAGGATCGCCAATTTAGATATATCTGGGGAGACCATAGATGTTAAGGTCGAAAATATAACCCAATCCATATTACACGCAGCTGAGGCTGCTATTCCCAAGACTTCTACAGTTCATGCGAAGCATAGAGCACATTGGTGGACGCCGGATTGCCGACAAGCATTAAGAAAACGCAATAGGAGATACAGGATTTTTGATAGTCAGCCCACTGAGAAAAATTTTATTGTAGTTACTTGTAGAGAAGTATATTTTAGACTTGTGGTCGAGCGGCTTTTATATCTTGTAGTAGTTTCCCCACCAGATGTCATGTAGTGACGGGAGAGGTAAAGAATAGTATGGGACTATTTTTATTTGTCTTGGAAATATTAAACAGGTATAATAGTATAAGTCCTGGGTAGCTACCTCCCTGTCTCGCTATCTCTCTCTCTCTCTCTCTCTGTTCTAAGGCTAATCTCCGTCTCGACCTCTCTCTAGGGTCGCTTGTCTCCTTCTAAACTCTCTTTCCTAAAATCTGGTGTAGTAAGGATGTGTCACGTATGTTCCTCATGGCAACCAGACCTTTCTCACAAGAGGACTGCTGACAGCTAACTGCATCATCTCCTTACTGGCCGCTGTCGTCAGCTTTCCTCCGTGTAAGCATGTTTAGCGCTGCTCGCTTCTCGCAAACACAACACCTTCTCATCATTTGACTTCCTGCTTCTATCTGTCTCTCTATCTATCTATTTATCTATCTATCTATTATGTAGTCCTATATTTGCTCGGCCGCGCGAAAATGGCGTACCATCGACATTTAATAGTTATAATATATTAATACATACTACATACACATTATAATGAACTTATAAGCTAATTAAGTGAAATACATAATATTGTAAAGTAACATAATTGTATGAATATTGTATACATATATTATTCATAGTAAATAGTGATTATTCAGTAATATTACATTTTAAATAAGTTGAATACATATTGGAATAAATGCATTAAAGTGAATTATTTAACTGTAATACAGTATGTACTTGGGTTATTATAGTGAAATGCATACATGCAAGAATAAAAATAGTTTAAAATTAAGATTATTGTAAGAGTTATTAATATTTCATTCAAAGATAATGGTACTGGTTTGTCATATATGGGTCATTCTTCTTTGTGTTATTATTATTATTATTATTATTATTTTTTTTTATATATAATTAATACTATATACAAAATATATACACTTCATTCAGGGTGGTTAACTGTGATGTTAACTCTCCCCCCACTAAACAATGACTCCAAATTAGCAATTCTTGCATGCATTCTGTGCATGGCCAACAGCAATACTGCAACTACAATGCAGATAATTATAAAGACAGAAGGTGCTTGGCTATACACATAATATGGGTTGAACATACTCAAACTCAAATCTTCCCAGGGCTTCATTGTTTCATTGATTAGCTGCATAGTTTCAAACTTAGGTGAAGTCAGCTTAATACTTGTGCTCATGTTTAAGTTCATATCAGGCAGTGGGTGGAAATGTTTGTGTGTATGGTTGATAATGGCGTAGTGATTGATGGTGGAAAAAGTAGACATGGATGGTGTAAATACCGCACAGTAGTCTGGTGCTATGTATAATCCTGAGGCTGATGTATGAGATGGTGGTATATCTGGACAGACTATGTAAACTGATGTGTTATGAGGGAAATAAAAAAACTGCGAGTGTCCAATGCGTTGATGGTGTACAAGTTTATCTGGAGCAAAAGTGAAGTTGCAATGATGATGAATATTGTTATTGCTGATGATAGCCATTTCACAAGGGACCGTATCAGTAGGCTGAAACGTGAAAATGTACGCAGGACAAAGATGAACAGCATGTAAGGATGTGCGGCACTTTCGCTCAATCGTTGACTCACTTGCGAAAGTGACAGTGTCTCGTCTCTTGGAGACCATGATGAGTTCGGTGTCTGTGTTGATGTTGATGATGACTAAAGTGTTGTTGTTTCTATAGGGGAAGGGGTGTATTTGGTATACTGTGAACAGGTCTTCTGTGATGAATGGTACATGAACTATCACTGATGTTGGTGTTAGTGTTGCTTCCAAGTACGGGTAATATTGCATAAATTCCCTACTGCGGAACAATGGCTTCAATTTATGTTTATGTATGCCTTGACTAACTATCTGACGTAGCTCATGAACTGGGAGTAAGTCATTTGTGATCTTGCCATCACCAGCATTCGAAATTCCTTGCATAAGTGCCCTGAAATGATCTCTAGTGTTCTCTAATTGTAGTAGAATCGTGTCAATATGTTCTGTGATGATGGAGAAGTGCTGGAAAAGAGTAACGTTGCCCTCCACGTCATTTATTTTATCTATACTCTCGAGAGCTACGTTTTCTGCTTGTTTCAGATTTTTCACAATTGTTTTCATTGCCGAGTTCTGTCCTGTGATGAATTTATCTTGGTATGTTAGTACCTGAGCTATCTTATTAAATTTTTTGTTTATTTCTTTAAGGTCATCCTCTGTAGCCAATCCAAAGATGTTCCCAAGAATTGCGCCGCCCAGATCGAACAAACCGCGCTTTTGGCGAGTACGTGTGATGTTGTTCCTGTCGCTCAGCACCTCTGTTCCATAAGATGGGAGATCTTGGATCATGACGAGCATAGTTGACTTCGCCTGTTCTAGTTTCCATGTCGCTAACTTCACCATTTCATCCACTTCCTTGGTGATATGTGATTGTGAAACATAATTCCCTATCTTGAAGTCCAGAGTTCGCATCGGCGTCGCAAGTCTTTCTATATAAGTAGGTAAGTCATACAAGTAATCTAGACTTATTTCAGTACTCATGACGTCCTTGACGATTGTAGTCGTGGCCGTTGGAGCTATGAGGCATCCTTGTCGTACTATATGCTTGGGGTCTAGGTGCGCATATACTCTTACTATGTATAGGAGAATCCATAGCATAAGTCCCTTCATCGTAACCTACCGAAAAATAATCTATTAATTTCCTATAAAGCTGTGGTTGATGATAGTGATGATGTGCGTTACGGTTGGTTGTTATTTCATTTATAGAAGGAGTTTAAATCGATATTTAATTCTCGTAAATGATGTACTGTAGATTTCATTGGAATAGTTGCACCTATGTTCGATTGTTTGGTATATGACCTTAATTTCTTTTTGTAATCATTGTTGTGTTCTTGCTTGGTTTCTTGAGGTACGTTCACCTGTTCGGTTGTATCCGAGGCTGAATAATTATGTGATAATTCCCTTGAAACTCGTTTTAAATGGTCAATATGAACTTGTTTTTCCTCGCCACTTGAAAGTGACTTAATTAAAACTTTGTTTGCCTTTATGTTAATTACTCTGTATGGGCCCTCAAATTTAGGGGATAATTTATTGTCTCTCGTATGAATGACTCCGTAAACAATGTCTCCTAAGCTGATAGGTGAATCTTTTGCCTTCTTGTTAAATGCCTCCGTCATTTCTTCCTTGGACATCGTTAATTGTTTTTGCACTCTTTTGTGAATGTCCTGGAATTCACTTAAATGGAGTTTAGAGTAATCATCGTAATTGTATATAGGCATGCTGTCACCTTCTAGGAGCTCATATGGTAATTTTTTATCTGTGCCATATATAATGAAATGTGGTGTGTCACCAATGGATTTATTTATAGACCCATTAATGGAGGCCTCTACTCTGGGAATCCAATCATCCCAGCTTGCATAATTTTCACTGAGAATGTGTCGTAGCACATCTAATACCTTTTTATTTTGTCTCTCTACCAACCCATTCGATGCTGGGTGATAGGCCAAAACGTTAACCTTTTTAATGTTGTATTGTTTACATATTTCTTGTAAGATCTCAGAATTAAATTCTCCTCCATTATCACTTATTAATACCTTTGGGGTAGTAAAGCGACATATTACATTATCTGTTATTGCCTTTGCTACTGTCTCTGCTGTCTTATCTTTAATTGGAGCTAAAATGACATAACGGGAAAAATGATCCGTTGCTACGAATAAGTATAGGTTATTATTGTATGATAATGGCATCTTGAGTAAATCAACAGCGACAACGTCCCATGGTTGATGTGGTACTGGGTAATTACCCATCGGTGCAGGTGTGATTGGGTATCCTTTGTGTTTCGCACATGATTCGCATCTGTCTATATGATTGTGTATATCTCTTCGTAATGAAGGCCAGTAATATAATAGCTGGGCTTGGTTGAATGTCTTATCCTTTCCAGGGTGTCCTGCATGTGGGCTGTCGTGTATCATTCGTAATACTTGGGGTATCATGTCATTAGGTACTACCAACTGGTTAGTATTTCTTTGGCGTTTTGGTTGTTTAGAGTTAATTTTGTATAATGTATTATTGACCATTGTGAATTGTTCAAATGGGACATGCAGTTTGGGTAATTGTATGTCATCTCCACTTTCTAACTTGTATATTACTTTTGACCATACTGGGTCAAGTCTTTGTGCCTTTGCGATATCCTCGTGGTTTGGGATATTTCCTTTGAGATCTAACGCCGCAACCTGAATTGTGTTCGGGTTCCTAGATAATGCGTCAGCTACTATATTCATTTTACCTTGTATATAATGTATTTGTACATTGTAGTTTTCAACTGTACATTTCCATCTTGCTCTCCTCCCAGAAAGGAGTTTTTCTTTAAACATACCCACCAGTGGTTTATGGTCGGTGAATAAGTGGATTTCGTAACCATATACCAAATCTCGAAACTTTTGTAATGCAAGTGCCTCTAAGTCTATAATTTTTCTCTGCACCTCTTGTCTGTCTGCTGGCAAATGCAATTGGTTGATTCTTTCCTCTTTTATCTTCCTGCATCAGTACAGCCCCTAATCCTTTAACTGATGCGTCTGTACAAATAAGAAATGATTTCGTGTAATTCGGATATGCTAAACAAGGTGCATTTGTTAGTTTAATTTTTAGATTGTTAAATGCCCTTTTTTGTTCTTCTTCCCATTGGAATACAGCATCTTTTTTGAGTAGTTGGAATAGAGGGAAGGCTATATGAGAGAACTGTGGTACGAAGGACCTATAGTACCCAGCCAGACCTAAAAATTGTCTAACTTCGTCAGTCGTAGTGGGTTCAGGAAAATCTCTCACTGCCTGTATTTTGTCATCAGTGGTGTGAATACCATCAGAACTTAATTTGTGGCCTAAGAAATTTATTTCCTTAAAGCAAAATTTGCATTTAGAAAGTTTAATTTTTAATCCAGCATCACTAAGCTTTTGTAAGAGTAAGTCTAATTTCCTGAGATGATCCTTAATATTCTTCGTTGCGATAATAATATCGTCAAGATAAACAAATATTCCTTGTCCTAAAATTCCGGACAATACGTAATTCATAAGACGCTGGAACGTATCGGGGGCTGTCCTCAGTCCCATTGGCATTCTTGTATATTGATAATGGCCTCTGTTTGTTGAAAAGGCAGTGTATTTACGTGACTCCTGAGATACCGGAATCTGATAGTATCCGTTTAGGAGATCGATGGTCGAGAATATATTATTCTCAGGACCAATATTCTGTAGAACATCACTTAGCAATGGCATGGGAAATCTGTCTGGGATGGTGTGATTATTTAGTTTACGGTAATCTACTACCGCACGCATTTCTCCATTTCTCTTGGGCACAAAGAAAAGGGGAGCGTTCCACGGAGAAACTGAAGGCTCAATAATTCCAAGCTTTAACATTTCATCGACATACTGATTTGCAAGTGTACGTTGGGAGTGTGGTATGCGATAAGCTGGTACGAAAATTGGTGGTGTTTCTGGGTGCACATTAATCATGTGATTAATCAAGTTAGTACACCCTAATTGTTCTCCGGGCAATGCTACGGTGTCCCTGTGTGTTTCCAGCATGGTTAACAAATCATTTTCTTCGTCAAATTCACCTGAGTGAATTAAATTCTCTTTTATTCTTTCTCTATCCGTAGATTTGATCTCACTTGTTACTCCACCAATATTTATTTCCTTCACAAGGGCGAAACATTTTTCAATATTAACTATGCAAGTTCCCTTCTTCAACTGAACTTCCCCATTCATGTGATTAATAATGAATATCTGAGTTAGCCCTTCGTCGTTCGTATGACATAATGCGTTTTCTACTGACAATCCTTTTACTTTACATAATTCTTCTAAGACAAGAACAGTACTATTCCGTAATTTGCTCTTTATGGTAACCTTCATGTATGAATTAGGTGGTATAACCAAATCATTAGTGAGATGGGCTGGAAAAATTGATAAATCAGTACTGTTAGCTGGGTCACTAATTCTGGAGGATGGGGTTGCTGGTGTAAGTGGATCTATACACTCATCTGTTTGTGTATGTTTGTTAAAGCCTTTAATATTACCAATTCTTTTTGGCTCTCTTCTACCAATCGGTGAGGGCTCTGAAAGTATTTCCTCTATAAATTCATTATCAAAGTCTATTCCATTCATTTGTGGGAGTATAGTTATGTTCTCAGTTCTCATGGATCTTAAGCCCAGTAACATATGAGCTTTAATTGCTAAGTTTTCAACGATATAGAACAATGCAGAGAATGGTCTTGTAGTTTCTGTGAAACTGAGATTTAATCTTATCATACCTTTTACTGTAATCTCTTGACCATCTACTGTGTTTAATTCTAAATCAGCTTCATCCAGAAAAGTTACTTTCTTTTTATTTTTAAGAATTCTATTTAGTTCTTCATGTGTTATTAAGTTCACTGGAGAGCCTGTATCTAAAAATAAGGAAACGTTTTGATCCTCACATACAGCTGGTATCAAGATACACTCATTTCCCAACATGCCTCCTATGTGAAGTTTAACCTTGTTCTTCTTTACGTTTGTTCGTTTTTTGTCATGACTTGGTCTTCCCCCGATTTGAACATAGACACAATTTTTTCTACTGTTTTGCAATCACTAGTCCAGTGCCCTTGGTATCTATGATGCCTACAGTAAGGACCAAATCCTTGTGTCTTTTGATTATCCTCTTTTGCCTTGATAAAGCATTCATACCTTGTGTGTCCTGGTTTTGCACAGTAATGACACAGAATGGACCTATCCCTTGACTGTGACCTACGAGGTGATTTCCCATAAAAAGTGTTGTTTATGGCGCGAGACCTGCTCTGGCTGCGCGAAAACTTATGAAACTGCCTGTAGGAAGGCGTGTGGGAACGAGGTCTAGGCGTCTTTGTTTGTTTGGGCTGCCTCATTTCAGGTCGCGATCGATTTTGTTCTCTGTTTGGGGTCGGTGTTGATGTTTTCACAGCTGATACTGTCTCAGGTACCCTGATTCTACCAGAATGTGCATGTGTGTCGACCACACCTGCTTTACTGCACTGCATCTCTACCTCGTTCATTAAGTCTAGTAAGCACATTCCAGGGGTGTACGCAATTGTTTTGGCGATCTTAAGGGTTCTATCAGGTAATTTACACAAGGCAGCTACATAACCAATGATGTCCACGACGAGGTCTGGGGACATCTTTCCATCATCTGTTATCCACTTAGAATTCTCCAGAGTAGCTAATAGGGTTCTCTTGATTGTGGAGACATCAGCAGTTATTTCACTGAGCACATGGTTTGTAGTGTGCTCCCTTACAAGATCTACAATTTTATGTAATTCTGGAATTATACCTGGCAAGAAGTTCATACCTCCAGAAAATTTCTTCAGAAATTCAGTTTTAAATTCATCATATGTCCTAGCACGATGTAGCTTATCGGAGCGCAATAAATTGCTTGCTGGACATCTTTCCTGGCTTATGCAAGATGAAAAAATAGCAATTTTCTCTTGTTCATCTAGTATGTGGCGCTTGATGAACATTTGTTCGCACTGACTGATTAATGAAATGACATCAATGCGATCCTTGTCTGTGCCAGAGAATTTTGGGGCAGTCTTATCCTCGTGATACACAAAAACGTGAGGTGTGGTTTTTAGATCAGCAGTATTTGGTTCTTGATTCATATTTAATGATTGCCCTGTTAATTCAACTTGTACGAGTTTATCGTTATGTGAGGGAATGGTAGAATATGTATGACCGGACCGGTGAACCCTGTTAAGTATATTGGCATACGTATTCAAGGCAGCCGCAAAGTCGATACTCTCAACGTCTGAAGGGGTTTCCCACTCATCATCCGAAACTCCCGTATTTGTTTCCTTATCTATAACGTGTGGTGTGGGTTGTACAATGGGTGGGCTGTCTCTTAATTGTGAGTCTGATGTTGTGGCAATTTGTGTGTCATCTGGTATTAACGTGGGTGGTGGCGAAAATATTCCTGTCATTAAGATATGATGTTATGAAATACGCCTCTTGTTTATTTATGTCCTAGCAAACTAGATGAGTAAATAAGTTGAATATAGCTAATTTTAGCACTGAGAAGAAATGAGCAAGTATAATTTTACCCACTTGATACAGATCGTAGAGGTGTGTCGATACAAAAGTCGATCTCGGAAGAAAATACAGGTTTGATTGAAGATCTCTTTATAATTCTAGTGGTGTGTTGATGGACGATATTACTCAGGAAACTCCATGGCCTGGTATTTGTAGTGGTTAACGGCTGTCCCAGGCAAACCTCAACATAGAACATCGAATTTCCAACTTAACTGTGAAAATAAGTGAATATGAGTAGGAGCTATGTGAATAATGAGTAATGAGTAGTGGGTGAGAAGTGCCTGGTGTCAGTCACACGTTGCTTGGCATGGCAGACTCGCGTTGTGATGTCATCTCAGCACATGGTGACGTCGGCTTCCCACACTGGTAGCTGTGGTGAGTGAATGAGTAGCGATGAGTAACTTGAGTGAAGATGAGTTGTGAGTCGTGTCTCACTCTTCGTTTTGTTTGTTCCCTTTATTCTATGTGGAAGTTTTCTCGGTCCTTTCTCTAGTGATTTACTCGTTGTGGGATGAAGACTGCCGCTACTTGTAGGTGCGTGTAGAAGATTATACAGACGACGTAGAGTTGTTAATTGTAGTTGATTGTAGATGGCTGTAGTTGATTGTAGATGGCTGTAGACTTTGTAGAACTGAAGCTAACCTTGTAGTCTCGGTTGCTTTTGTAGAAATTTGCTTTTAATTCGGAGACGATGTCCGCAGATTTGCTGGTTTGTCGTTAAGCTACTTGCAAGGCGTCGAGTGATCTCTTGACCTCTGCATCAGTGTAATGATCTGGGAGACGGAGGGGGCATGATGGAGAGAATACTGTCAAGAGCAGATATTGTTGGTTCTTTTCAATCTTGATATTTTGTAGGAATTTAATGTTGATTCGTAGATGAGGTTCGTATACGTTCGCTGCTACCAAATGTCATAAAGACTTTGTAGTTACTTGTAGAGAAGTATATTTTAGACTTGTGGTCGAGCGGCTTTTATATCTTGTAGTAGTTTCCCCACCAGATGTCATGTAGTGACGGGAGAGGTAAAGAATAGTATGGGACTATTTTTATTTGTCTTGGAAATATTAAACAGGTATAATAGTATAAGTCCTGGGTAGCTACCTCCCTGTCTCGCTATCTCTCTCTCTCTCTTGTTCTAAGGCTAATCTCCGTCTCGACCTCTCTCTAGGGTCGCTTGTCTCCTTCTAAACTCTCTTTCCTAAAATCTGGTGTAGTAAGGATGTGTCACGTATGTTCCTCATGGCAACCAGACCTTTCTCACGAGAGGACTGCTGACAGCTAACTGCATCATCTCCTTACTGGCCGCTGTCGTCAGCTTTCCTCCGTGTAAGCATGTTTAGCGCTGCTCGCTTCTCGCAAACACAACACCTTCTCATCATTTGACTTCCTGCTTCTATCTGTCTCTCTATCTATCTATTTATCTATCTATCTATTATGTAGTCCTATAGGGAGACCATAGATGTTAAGGTCGAAAATATAACCCAATCCATATTACACGCAGCTGAGGCTGCTATTCCCAAGACTTCTACAGTTCATGCGAAGCATAGAGCACATTGGTGGACGCCGGATTGCCGACAAGCATTAAGAAAACGCAATAGGAGATACAGGATTTTTGATAGTCAGCCCACTGAGAAAAATTTTATTGCATACAAACAGGCACGGGCTGAGGCAAGGAGAATAATAAGAAGGGCCAAACGTGACTTCTGGCGGTCCTTTGTGTCCACGGTGACTCGTACAACATCATTAAATAAAGTCTGGTCCACTATAAGATTATTAAATAATAAACGCCCATACTTCCCTGTCACCACCTTGCAGGTGAATAACACCACCTATGACGAGCCCGTGGACGTTGCTAACATCCTCGCCAGGAGTTTTTCTCATGTAAGTAGCTCAGCCAATTATGACCCGCGTTTTCAACATCATAAACGCACGGCTGAGCTACAGATATTAGACTTTGCCACAGAAGAGGGTAAACTCCCCGTACAACCAAGAGTTTACGCTAGATGAACTGCTCCTTGCCCTTAAATCCTGTAAAGACACCAACCCTGGACCAGACACCATCACGTACGGTATGATCCAGCATCTTAATCAGGACAACCTGATTAAGATGTTAGCATTGTACAATGAGATTTGGGTGTCTCGAACGTTCCCAAACTCATGGCACTTTGCGCACGTCATACCGATACCCAAAGAGGCTGGTCGTCTTATGAATCCCACTTCATTTCGTCCTATTGTGTTGACTTCTTGTCTATGTAAGGTCATGGAACGTATGGTTAACAATAGGCTTCTTTTTGTTTTAGAGTCGAAGAATTTGTTAAATGATCAACAATGTGGCTTCCGTAAATACAGAAGTTCACTAGATCATTTGATGAATTTGGAGCATTGTATTGCAGAGGCATTTGCCAATAAAGAATTCATGATAGGGGTGTTCTTGGACATCCATAAAGCCTATGACATGACCTGGCGACACGGTATACTAATGAAGCTCTATGCTTATGGTTTAAGAGGAAATTTGCCTGTTTTTATTTCAAATTTCTTAAGGGACAGAACTTTCTCTGTCAAATTGCCCCGTAACGTAACATCGGATATATTTATCCAGGAAAACGGGGTGCCGCAGGGAAGTGTGCTTAGTCCTACCTTATTTAGTATTATGATCAATGATATTCTGTCATCAGCTCCCATCCCGAGGAATCCTAAATACTCACTCTACGCTGACGGTTGTGCAATATGGCACTCTTCCCGTAATGCACAATTTACGGCTGGGCGGATTCAAGCAGCCCTTGACTCCGTCCACCAATGGGCCTTGCAGTGGGGATTTAAGTTTTCCGTCCGTAAGTGTGCCGCTATAGTTTTCACTAATCATAATGTACCTAATTTGTGCTTAACTTTGGATAATCAGGCGGTACCTTTTCAAAATTCTGTAAAATTTTTAGGAATACATTTTGATCGTAGAATGAATTTTAAACTTCACGTTAATACTTTGCTTGCTCGCTGTGATAAACCGTTAAATGTCCTCAAGTACCTAGCGGGTACTACCTGGGGTGCCGACAGAAAATCTTTATTAATGGTGTATAAGTCCCTTATTCGATCGAAGCTAGACTATGGCGCACAGGTGTATGGCTCGGCATCCGATGCCACTCTGAAAGGATTGGATGTGTTGCAGAATAAATGTTTGCGAATGTGTCTTGGAGCTGTCCGGTGTACCCGTGTAGCTCGTATGGAAGTGGAGGCGAATGTGCCTCCCCTCCGTATTCGCCGTGACCACCTGGCATTTTCGTATGGACTACGAACATTAAGGAAAAGTAATATCGGCAATGTGGCCTGTACCCCCCTGCGTCAATACCACCACCTTCTGCGGGGGGTGCGTCGGCCACTTGCCGCTCGCCTCCACTTACTGACTCAGGAGCTTGGTGTGGACCCCAGTGACTGTGACAAGTTGGTGCTAAAAAATATAGCGCCTTGGGAGCCACCTAGCTTTACAGTGGATGTATCATGGCTCCCAGCACCAAAGGGCAAGGCGCCGGAGGCGGAGGTCCACCACTTGTTTCGTACCATCATTGTTCGTCACTTGGGGTCCCATCAATTGTACACCGACGGCTCCAAGTCGAGTGAATGTGTGGGTGCAAGTGTGTGGTCGACTGAATGTGCCCTCAGGTATAGGTTGCCGACTCATACATCTGTGTTTACTTCAGAACTCTTTGCTATTGACAAAGCCATAGACTATGCTCTCAATTCTAGGCATGACTCATTTGTCATATTTTCAGATTCAAAATCAGCCCTTCAGGCAATTGCATCTTGTACTACGGACTCTCACGAGATCCAGGGCCGCATCGTTAATAAGTTGCATTCATGCAACAAGTCATTCACGCTGATCTGGGTGCCTGGTCATTGTCGTATCTACGGCAATGAGCAGGCTGACTTACTTGCAAAGTCGGCTGTAGAACTCGAGGAGACTTGGGACGTTCCTCGTGATCTACGGTCGAGTCTCTCTCTCGGAAAGAAATCAATAAATCTTCTGTGGCAAGTTCAGTGGACCAGACTAAATATTCCAACTTGTAAGCCGTACCTGGGCGACTGGGAAACTGCCAACCGTCCCAGTCGCCTAGAAGAAAAAGTGTTGGCACGGTTACGGCTTAATGCCACCATTTTAACCCACATAAAACCATATATGGAAAGACGCTTCCCACCGCACTGTGACATCTGTAATGCGGTGTTATCTGTCAGTCATATCATCCTGCGCTGTCGGCGATTTATTCGTGAACGCGCTTCACTTATAAATTACTGCGGCGCAGCAGACGTCCCCTTCACCCTTTCCACTATCCTGGGTGATGGGGACATTGTTATGACTGATAAATTGATGGCTTTCTTGAGAGAGACCGGACTGATCAGAGTGATGTGACTTTTTTACTGTGTGGTTATGGTTTTTATGAACAGTAAATATGTATATATTGTAATATTATTAGGGTTGACAGTTGACATATTTTAAATAGTTCCTCCTCCCACCGATCTATTTCTAATATAGATGTTCCCTACATTAAGCCGAGTTCCTCGCCTGACAGTCACCAGCTGATGAGTGCAAGTGTGCAATATAGGAAGGTATTGGGCACTTGCAGTCGATGGTGGTCTGCTGGCCGAGGTTCTTCACTTTTTGTACAAATTATGTAAATACATTATATTATTTTGCTTAAGTTATTCTAATTAGGGACGACAGCTGACGTATATGGAAATGTTCCTGACTCGTCTGGTTCCCTTTCATATATTGATGTCCCCTATATTAGGTTGTGCCTCGACTGACAGTCACCAGGTGATGAGTGCAGGTATGTAATGTAGAAAGGCATTACATATCTGCAGTCGATGATGTTCTGTTAGTCGAGGTATTTTTACCATTAGTGTAGGTCTAGCTATTTGTCTCTGTAGGATTTAGTATAGGTTAGCGATTTGTCTGTTAGGTGATTAGTTTTAGGGTCTTTAGATTAGTTTTCCTTTATAATATAAGGTATAAAAAATAAAAAACCACAAAAAAATTAAAAAAATAAAAATACAAAAAAAAAAATAATAAATAAGATTAAAATTATTATATATATATGTACGTTTGCATGAAACTGTGTGTGTATGTATGCATGGAAGTATGTGTGTGTGTGTGTATGTGTATGTATGTATATATATATGTTTGTATATATATGTATATATATATATGTTTGTATATATATGTATATATGTTTAAATGTATATACATACATATATATATATATATATATATATATATATATATATATATATATATAAATATATATATACACGGCCTTAATAACCAGGGGCTTCGGCCCCAATGGTTGATAGGCCGGGAAAAAAAAAAAAAAAAAAAAAAACATTCTCTTCGGACTTTGATGCATGGTCGTGAAGAGGGTAGACGTGTTTTTCGCTGCGCTCTTCTCTAGTATTCAGGGCTGCCTCACCGGCATTAGCTTTTTTTTTTTTTTCACCCTTCTGGTGACGCTTAGGTTTAGCTAGTACTCAGTTACCTCCCCTCCCTGTTAGTCTTGAACAGTAGGTGTCTGTTCAAATAAACTGAGTTTACCTTTGCTTATCGCCCACGGAGGGTCCCCCCCACTGATCGCTCTGGGGCGTCAAGAAACACGGTCGGGCCTCCCTGGAGTGGTTTGAGAGGGCAACCTCTGACTTAGGTGTGTTGTCCCCGGTTGTTTGTCCCTTGCTTGTTTTCTCTCCTTCTTCCCACTTCCCCCGCTAGGGGGGAGTGGTACTATGGAGGACGCCCCTACTGCCTCCCCCCCCTCAGGGGGGGAGGTAGTCCTGACCGACCCCCGACTTCTACACGGACTGACAACCCCCAGACAGAACGGCCCCAGACTCGTTTGCCCCGTGATGTTCCTGTAAATAATGCGGAATATGTGATCATCACTGCTCTAGGTTCCACTTCCTTGAGCAGTCTCAATCCCTTCATGATCAAGAAGGTTATTGATGGCTGTGCTGGGGAGGTGGAACAAGTCAAAAAACTTGGGAACGGAGACCTCCTCATAAAAACTTGTACCTCATCTCAAATTAAGGACTTGTTGAAGCTGCGCAAGTTTCATTGCTATGATGTCGAAACCAAGATCCCAACATCCATGAATTCCTGAAAGGGGGTTATCACTTGCAGGGATCTCATGGTGATGAGTGAGGAAGAGATCATAGATGAACTTGCTCAGCAAGATGTCATTGATGCTAAATTTATCACCAGATACTCGGAAGGTGTCAGGACGAAGACAGCAACCATTGTTTTGACTTTCGGTAAAGTGTCACTGCCTAGCCAAGTAAAAATCGGTTATGAAATTGTTCATGTGCGGCCATATATTCCCAACCCTTTCCGTTGCTTGAAATGCCAGATGTATGGGCATGGTTCAAAGACTTGTTGGGCTTCGCAGCCAGTGTGTGGCAAGTGTGCAAGCCAGGGTCATGATGCGGAACATTGCACATCCGAGACGGTCTGTTGCTTCCACTGCAAGGGCGCTCACTCCACTTCCTCTAGGGATTGTCCCAAGTGGAAGGAGGAGAAGGAGGTCTGCACAGTGAAGGCAACGGAGGGCATTTCCTACTACGAAGCTAGGAAAAAGGTGAAGGAGTTGCATGCAACTCCCATGCCGAATAGGTCCTATGCTTCGGCGGTAATGTCCCGTCCTGTGATGTGCTCTGTAGAGATGCAGACTGATCCTGTCCTTCTCCCTACTGCCACTCACAGTACATCTCCATCTCGACCTCCTGTCCGCTCCAACTCTCTCACTGACATCCCTAAGGCTTCAACGTACTCTCAGGCTGCTGCTGCCTCTCCATCAGTACTGCCTAAAGCGAAACCCGACAAGTCTAGTAAAAGTAACATGACCACCCTCAGAAAGTCTCGTCCTCACGTTCTTCCAGTTCCCACTCCAGCGAGGGAGAGGAAGGTTAGCTCTTCCTCGGGGGGGTCAGAGAACCTCGTAATTGACGATAATATGGAGGTTTCCGTGAACAAGCACCGGGATAGGTCCCCCGGTAGTCGCTCGCCTGCCGGCGGGAGACAAAAAAAGACAAAGCACACTGGCCCCCAACGAAAGTCTTAAACCGTCGCTTTCACTGTGTTACAGTGGAATTGTAGAGGTATTGGGAATAAGTTACACAGTATAGCAATCTTGCTTTCTATACACAGGCCAGACGTTGTTTGTTTACAGGAGACGCGCCTGGAGGATCACCCTGATCCTCCACAGTTCAAACACTACCACTCGTAGAGAAGATATGAAGGTCACGGAGTTGCCATTTACACACACAAATCACACCCACAAACGGAAGTGATTCTAAATTCTACTCTGGAAGCGGTCGCGTGCAGAGTAAAATTTAATAACACGTATCTGTCTATTTGCTCTCTGTACTGTCCTCCACATGGCCCCGTTGATAGTGATGCTTTAAATTCATTAGTGGAACATCTGCCTGGAAATAAGTTAGTGTTGGGCGATTTTAACGCCCATCACTATCAATGGGGTAGCTTGAGGATTGATGGTCGTGGGGAGCAAGTAGCCGACCTAATACTACAGTCCAACCTCTGTCTTCTGAACGATGGTAGAGCGACTCGTGTAGATGATCGTACTGGTAACTTTTCGGCCATTGACTTATCTTTGGCCTCCCCTGGTATACATCAAGATCTCTCATGGGATCCTTACGACGACTCCTTGGGAAGTGATCATTTACCCATCTGTCTTTCTTATACATGCGACATCATCTCGGACCCTCCACCTCCAAAATTTAACTATAAGAAAGCAGATTGGGGATCCTTCTCAAGGATCGCCAATTTAGATATATCTGGGGAGACCATAGATGTTAAGGTCGAAAATATAACCCAATCCATATTACATGCAGCTGAGGCTGCTATTCCCAAGACTTCTACAGTTCATGCGAAGCATAGAGCACATTGGTGGACGTCGGATTGCCGACAAGAATTAAGAAAACGCAATAGGAGATACAGGAATTTTGATAGTCAGCCCACTGAGGAAAATTTTATTGCATACAAACAGGCACGGGCTGAGGCAAGGAGAATAATAAGAAGGGCTAAACGTGACTCCTGGCGGTCCTTTGTGTCCACGGTGACTCGTACAACACCATTACGTAAAGTCTGGTCCACCATAAGAATATTAAATAATAAACGCCCATACTTCCCTGTAACCACCTTGCAAGTAAATAATAACATCTATGACGAGCCCGTGGACGTTGCTAACATCCTCGCCAGGAGTTTTTCTCATGTAAGTAGCTCAGCCAATTATGACCCGCGTTTCCAACATCATAAACGCACGGTTGAGCTACAGATATTAGACTTTGCCACAGAAGACGTAAACTCCCCGTACAACCAAGAGTTTACGCTAGAAGAACTGCTCCTTGCCCTTAAATCCTGTAAAGACACCAGCCCTGGACCAGACACCATCACGTACGGTATGATCCAGCATCTTAATCAGGACAACCTGATTAAGATGTTAGCATTGTACAATGAGATTTGGGCGTCTCGAACGTTCCCAAACTCATGGCACTTTGCGCATGTCATACCAATACCCAAAGAGGCTGGTCGTCTTATGAATCCCACTTCATTTCGTCCTATTGTGTTGACTTCTTGTCTATGTAAGGTCATGGAACGTATGGTTAACAATAGGCTTCTTTTTGTTTTAGAGTCGAAGAATTTGTTAAATGATCAACAATGTGGCTTCCGTAAATACAGAAGTTCACTAGATCATTTGATGAATTTGGAGCATTGTATTGCAGAGGCATTTGCCAATAAAGAATTCATGATAGGGGTGTTCTTGGACATCCATAAAGCCTATGACATGACCTGGCGACACGGTATACTAATGAAGCTCTATGTTTATGGTTTAAGAGGAAATTTGCCTGTTTTTATTTCAAATTTCTTAAGGGACAGAACTTTCTCTGTCAAATTGCCCCGTAACATTAAGGAAAAGTAATATCGGCAATGTGGCCTATACCCCCCTGCGTCAATACCACCACCTTCTGCGGGGGGTGCGTCGGCCACTTGCCGCTCGCCTCCACTTACTGACTCAGGAGCTTGGTGTGGACCCCAGTGACTGTGACAAGTTGGTGCTAAAAAATATAGCGCCTTGGGAGCCACCCAGCTTTACAGTGGATGTATCATGGCTCCCAGCACCAAAGGCCAAGGCGCCGGAGGCGGAGGTCCACCACTTGTTTCGTAACATCATTGTTCGTCACTTGGGGTCCCATCAATTGTAAACCGATGGCTCCAAGTCGAGTGAATGTGTGGGTGCAAGTGTGTGGTCGACTGAATGTGCCCTCAGGTATCGGTTGCCGACTCATACATCTGTGTTTACTTCAGAACTCTTTGCTATTGACAAAGCCATAGACTATGCTCTCAATTCTAGGCATGACTCATTTGTCATATTTTCAGATTCAAAATCAGCCCTTCAGGCAATTGCATCTTGTACTACGGACTCTCACGAGATCCAGGGCCGCATCGTTAATAAGTTGCATTCATGCAACAAGTCATTCACGCTGATCTGGGTGCCTGGTCATTGTCGTATCTACGGCAATGAGCAGGCTGACTTACTTGCAAAGTCGGCTGTAGAACTCGAGGAGACTTGGGACGTTCCTCGTGATCTACGGTCGAGTCTCTCTTTCGGAAAGAAATCAATAAATCTTCTGTGGCAAGGTCAGTGGACCAGACTAAATATTCCAACTTGTAAGCCGTACCTGGGCGACTGGGACACTGCCAACCGTCATAGTCGCCTAGAAGAAAAAGTGTTGGCACGGTTACGGCTTAATGCCACCATTTTAACCCACATAAAGCCATATATGGAAAGACGCTTCCCACCGCACTGTGACATCTGTAATGCGGTGTTATCTATCAGTCATATCATCCTGCGCTGTCGGCGATTTATTCGTGAACGTGCTTCACTTATAAATTACTGCGGCGCAGTAGACGTCCCCTTCACCCTTTCCACCATCCTGGGTGATGGGGACATTGTTATGACTGATAAATTGATGGCTTTCTTGAGAGAGACCGGACTGATCAGAGTGATGTGACTTTTTTACTGTGTGGTTATGGTTTTTATCTACGGTAAATATGTATATATTGTAATATTAATTAGGGTTGACAGTTGACATATTTTAAATAGTTCCTCCTCCCACCGATCTATTTCTAATATTGATGTCCCCTACATTAAGCCAAGTTCCTCGCCTGACAGTCACCAGCTGATGAGTGCAAGTGTGCAATATAGGAAGGTATTGGGCACTTGCAGTCGATGGTGGTCTGCTGGGCGAGGTTCTTCACTTTCTGTATAAATTATGTAAATATATTTTAATATCTTGCTTAAGTTATTTTAATTAGGGACGACAGCTGACGTATATGGAAATGTTCCTGACTCGTCTGGTTCCCTTTCATATATTGATGTCTATATTAGGTTGTTCCTCGAATGACAGTCACTAGGTGATGAGTGCAGGTATGTCATGTAAAAAGGCATTACATATCTGCAGTCGATGGTGTTCTGTTAGTCGAGGTATTTTTACCATTAGTATAGGTCTAGCTATTTGTCTCTGTAGGAATTAGTATAGGTTAGCGATTTGTCTGTTAGGTGATTAGTTTTAGGGTCTATAGATTAGTTTTTGTTTATAATATAAGGTATAAAAAATCTAAAATCAAGAAAAATTAAAAAAAATATAAATAAAAAAAATAAAAAAAAATAAAATTATTATATATATATATATATATGTACGTTTGCATGAAGTAGGTGAAAGGGTACAGCAGGGAAGGAAGGTTGTTGGTACACTGAAACCAGTGATGAGAAATATGGAGGTGAGTATGGAAGTTAAGTCACTGCATGATGGTATTGTGATCCCTACCCTGACGTATGGAAGCGAGGCGTGGACCTTGCAAGAGGGGAGCAAGTCAAGAGTGAGAGCAGTGGAAATGAGTTACTTGAGAGGAGCATGTGGAGTGACGTGGAGGGACAGGTTGACTAATGAAGAAGTGAAGGAACGTTGTGGGGTAGATGTGGATGTGGTTGAGAAGATTAGGAGAAATACACTGAGGTGGTTTGGACATGTGGAGAGAATGGAGAATGAAAGACTGACTAAGAGTTGGGGGGAGGGTAGTCAAATGGTGGGTGACAGAATGACTTGGAGGCGTTTTGTCTGCGGCCACCCTTTGCGGGATTAGGGCGTCGGGCTATAGATAGATAGATAGACGTTTGCATGAAAGTGTGTCTGTATGTATGCATGGAAGTGTGTGTGTGTGTGTGTGTGTGTGTGTGTATATATATATATATGTTTATATATATATATATATATATATATATATATATATATATATATATGTTTGTATATATATATAGGTTTTTATATATATATATATATATATATATATATATATATATATATATATATCTGGCCTTAATAACCAGGGGCTTCGGTCCCAATGGTTGATAGGCCGGAAAAAAAAAAAAAAGTTCAAAATGGGAGGGACTTTGATGGATGGTTGCCTCACCGGCTTTAGCTTTTTTCTTTTGCTCGCCACTAGGGCGTTTTTCAATAAAGCTAGGTTAGCTAGACCTCATTTTGCTCCTTGGCCTTAGTAGATATAGTAGGTGTCTATATCTAATTACTGAGATTGCCTTTGCTTACTCACCTCTGGAGTGTACCCCCCACTGATCGCTCTGGGGTGTGAGTCACACACAGGCGCGTCCTCCCGAGAGTGGTTTGAGAGGGTAATCTCAGCCTAGGTGGGTCTTCCTCAGGTACTTTGCCCCTTGGTCGTTTTTCTCTCTCTTCCCACTTCCCCCTCACGGGGGAAGTGGTAACTATGGCGGACGCCACTACTGCCTCCCCCCCCTTCAGGGGGGGAGGTAGTCCTGACCGACCCCCGACTGCTGCACGGACGGACTGCCCCCAGACTGAAAGTCCCCAGACACGTACCCGCCTTGACATTCATGTAAATAATGCCGAGTTTGTTTTGATTCGTGCTGTTGGTTCCACTCCCCTGTCCAGCCTCAATCCCTTCATCATCAAGAAGGTGATTGATGGGTGTGCAGGAGAGGTGGAACAAGTGAAAAAACTTGCGAGTGGAGACCTTCTCGTAAAAACCAAGAATTCAGCTCAGGTTAAGGATTTGCTTAAACTGATGAAGAACCATTGTCACGATGTCCAAACAACGATCCCCAACTCCATGAATTCCTGCAAGGGTGTTATCACCTGCAGGGATCTTGTGCTTATGGAGGAAGAAGAAATTGTACAGGAAGTTTCTCAGCAAGATGTCATAGAGGCGAGGTTCATTACCAGATTCTCGGAAGGCATAAGGACGAAGACCGCAACAGTTGTTCTCACTTTTGGCAAAATATCTCTTCCAGCCAATATGAAGGTTGGATACGAAATTGTAAATGTTAGACCATACATCCCGAACCCCCTTCGTTGTTCAAAATGTCAGCTCTATGGACACCACGAAAAGGCTTGTCAGGCTTTCAACATCGTGTGTAGCAAGTGCGGGACTGCAGGTCACTCTGCTGACAACTGTAAATCCGAGACCAAGTGCTGCTTTCACTGCAAGGATGCTCACTCCACTTCCTCGAGGGCTTGTCCCAAATGGAAGGAGGAGAAGGAGGTCTGCACAGTAAAAGCAACACAGGGCATTTCCTTCTACGATGCTAGGAAGAAGGTGAAGGAGTTGCATGCAACTCCCAAGCCTA
>NW_027642302.1:0-4995 GCF_032717465.1 Coenobita brevimanus | reverse complement strand
CAAAATTAATACGAAGGATATCAAATGACATACTAAACTTAGAGGAATACAATATATGGAGAAGAGACAGATATTTAAAAAAAGGAGGAGGAATTATAATCTTAACTAAGAAAAACCTAAAAGTCAAGGAAATAAAACTAGATATACCATCACAAGTAGAACTGATTGCAGTAGAGATCGACATATCTGAAGGTAAAGTAATTGTAGCCAATTTGTACATGCCACCCAGATCAAACACATGGGAAAGAGACGAATATGAGGACCTGGCAGAGAGTACAATTCAGAGTGTAAGATCATTGCTACATAAAATGGAAGAGAAATCGGAAAGAATTATACTAACTGGGGACTTCAATACAAATATAAATTGGAATACTCTAGATATAAATAGCCAAGAAAGCTGTTGGGACCAAAAGCTCCGGGATCTCGTACAAGAGTTTTTCTTAACGCAACATGTGAGGGAAACCACCAGAAAAAGAGGACTTGATGTACCTTCAGTGCTAGATCTAATATTTACAAGGCAAGAAAATGATATTGACAGTTTAATATATCACCCTCCACTCGGCAAAAGCGATCATGCAGTACTAAATTATAACTTCAGCATAGCATATGACATAGTAAACAGCAATGATAGTTACAAAAAGAGCCTAAACTATAAAAAGGGAAATTATCAAGACCTAAAGAAGTATTTCTTAGAAGTTGATTGGGAAAATGAGCTTAGAGGACAAGATTTAAATGCTGTATATAAAAAATTTTGTGAATTTTATGAAATAGGAGTCCACAAGTACATCCCACAGCACAAAGAAGCAGATAAGAAAATACAAAAATGGTTCAATACAGAATGTAACAAATCAAAAGAAAGAAGAGATTTGTTGTGGAATAGATACAGAAGACATAATAGTGAAAGGGCGTATAATAATTACAAACAGGCAAGAAACGACTATACAAGAATAAGGAGGGAAGCCCAAAAACAGTTTGAGAAGGATATAATAAATAAAAGTAGTGATCAACCAAAGCTGTTTTATAGCTATATCTGAAGCAAAACTAAAGTAAAAGATATAATACAATCCATTACGGACGAGGGAATCACTTATACACAAGGAAAGATATTTGTGAAGCACTAAATAAGAATTTCCAATTAGTTTTTACAGAAGAAAAATTTTTGAGAGGGACTATGTGGAACACGCATGTCCACACATACTACCAGATATACAAATAGCAGAAAAAGTAATACAGGAAGAGTTAAGTAGATTAGACAGAGGAAAAGCAAGTGGTCCTGATGAAATTTCATGTTGAGTATTACGAGAATGTGCAAAGGAGTTATGTAAACCATTATTTTTAATTTTCAAGAAATCCTTGAGTCAAGGTAAACTACCTGATATTTGGAAAAAAGCAAATATTGTCCCCTTATTCAAGAAAGGAAATAGACAAAATCCACTCAACTACCGACCAGTATCACTGACCAGTGTTGTAAGCAAGGTATTAGAAAAACTTATAAGAAAAGCTTGGGTAAATCATCTAGAAGAACACAGTATGATAACAGAAAGACAGTTTGGTTTCAGAAAAGGAAAATCATGTGTTACTAATCTGTTGAGCTACTATGACAGAGTAACAAACACAATCCAGGAAAGGGAAGGATGGGTGGACAGTATCTATTTAGATTTCAAGAAAGTTTTTGACACAGTACCTCACCAAAGACTTTTATGGAAACTGTACCATCAAGGAGGAATTCGAGGCAAACTGTTTTGTTGGATGCAAGACTTTCTCATAAAAAGAGAAATGAGGACAGTACTAAGAGGAACCTACTCATCATGGAAAGAAGTGACTAGTGGAGTACCACAGGGTTCAGTGCTGGCACCAATCATGTTTTTAGTGTATATAAATGATATAAACAGTAACACTGGAAATGAGAGCTTTCTCAATATGTTTGCAGATGATGCAAAAATACAAAGGAGAATTACTAACACAGGCTCTCGTAAAGAGCTACAAGAAGAAATAAATAAACTTCATGAATGGAGTAGTACATGGCAAATGGAATTCAATGTGGACAAGTGTCATGTAATCAAGTTTGGTAAAAGTGGAAAAAGACCTGATTGGGATTATAAGTTAGGAAATAAAAACCTATACACATCAGAAAGAGAGAAAGACCTAGGTGTGATTATCAATAACAGACTATCTCCGGCTGACCACATCAGCGAGAAGGTACGGAACATGTATACACTGCTTGCAAATATGAGAATAGCATTCACATACAGAAATGAAGACATGCTAAGAAGGATAATAACATGATTCATTAGACCAACCCCGGAATATGCATCAGTAGTCTGGAGTCCTCATCTCAAAAAGCACATAGATAAGATTGAAAAAGTTCAAAGGGTCGCTACAAGATGGATACCAAGCTTAAGGTACCTAAGCTACGAAGAAAGACTAAGTAAACTGAATCTACCAACACTACAGGAGAGAAGGAAAAGAGGTGACACGATAATGTTATATAAATGCATATCAGGAAAGGAGAAAATAGACATAAATGATTACTTAACATATGGAGAAGCATCAGCAAGAGGACACTGCAAAATATTGCATAAGAAGAGAGGTGATAAAGACGTAAGGAAATTCAGTTTCCCAAACAGAGCAATTGATCAATGGAATGCACTACCGAATGATATAGTGTGTGCCAAAACAATTCACAAATTTAAGGATATGTACGATAAATATGGTTTAAGACACGGGACAGTACGAGCTTGACTCATTCCTGTAAAGATACAATTAGGTAAGAACAATTAGGTAAGAACACA
Source organism: Coenobita brevimanus (assembly GCF_032717465.1). Lineage (NCBI taxonomy): Eukaryota > Metazoa > Arthropoda > Malacostraca > Decapoda > Coenobitidae > Coenobita > Coenobita brevimanus. Next base: position 2,203 of record NW_027642302.1, on the reverse strand, counting down.
CTCATGCACACACACACATACACATCACACACACAGATACACACACATACACACACATAAACACATACACACACACACACACACACACACACACACACACACACACATACACACTCACACATACACACATACACACATATACACACACACACACACACACATCCACACACACACACACACACACACACACACACACACACACACACACACAGAAACACTCCTGTGCTTTATACATCCTTTTTTTTATTGATATGTTATGCATCAGTGACGTAAAGAGGATAATGGGGTGTAAGGTGGGGAACAAATCGCTAAGCATAACTTTTTACGAAATCAACAGTGTCTTCTAGGACACTATCCTCATCCGGTAAGGGAGCTTCCTATCACCTCTTCCTAAGCAATTTATTTTGCCCATTACACTTTAACCCACGGCGTCCCGTCGACATGAATTAACGTCCACACTTTTTGTCACTGCCAATCCTGTTGACATACTTTAACGCGCCTGAATTGCAAAGTCCATAATTTGCACAATTTTCAAAATTTGTGCGAGATTTTCTATTCGCCCACACAGGCAAACCTTCCCTAACTGCCACCAGGCAGGCAGCCTCCCAGACCCCGTATGACCCGCGCATGGCCTTGTCTCAGTCACTCACCTGTTAGCAGTGACCCAGGTCATATATGGCACGTAAAAGTCTCTCAGAGGACGAAATACAATCCGCCCTGGATGCCTTCACTGGAGATAGTGATTCTCCACTGGATGATGATGTGGACGATAGAGATTATGTGCAGCCTGAGGAGGAAACAACCAGCAGTGATGAGGAGGTCCCTTCGCTGAGGAAAAAGCAGTATGTTACGTACCGTAAGGTGAGGGAAGGCCAGCCTGGACCCCATACACATGCACGTACCTCTCTCCAGCCCCTAGAGAGAGATTCTGATGAGGACGAGGATGAAGAAGGCAGTGTAGGATGTGATGTAACCTCGTGGTTGGGGAGGGAGAAAATTTCACCCCGAGGATCAGAAGGTGCGGCGAGAAGGCAAATCTCTGTTGTCTGGGGAAGATGAAAGTGGTGTGGTGGAAGTGAGGGGTGAAAGGGAAAGTGGTGTGGCTGGAGTGAGGGGTGAAAGGGAAAGTGGTGTGAGGGAGGCAGCACGAGCACGTGGTGTGCGTGGGCATTGAGGAGGCGAGGTGGAGCCGCTCCCTAGCACATCTTTCGCCCCACAATATTCCCTCACTTCCTCCCCACAGCCCCATGATGTGGGGAAAGGAAGGAAAGGGAAGGGAAAGGGGAAAGGAAAAGGGAGAGGGAAGAGACGTGTGAGTGAGGAAGGGCACTGCTCTCCACCTCCCCAACCTCCCCCACCACCCTCCCCTCCCCACCCTGACGAAGGTGAAGATGGGGACGAGGCTGGAGATGGTAGTGTGTCGTGGAATTGGGAAGATGGGAGTAATATTACTCCCATCATTCACCCTTTCACTGAGGAGTGGCAGTCTGGCTGCACAGCTCGAGATATGCATGCAGGCTCCACTAGGGTGGATTTCTTCCACCTGTTCTTTGGGGAGGAGTTTGTGGGCTGCATAGTGGAGCAGACGAACCTATTTGCAAGAAGCCAGCGCTGTGAAAGTGAAAGTCTAGGTACAACAAGCAGGCATTCCCAGCAATATGACTATCCTGTAACCCTTGCTGAGATGTTCCTATTTTTTGCCTTGGTTCTCTTGATGGGTGTTGTAAGAAAAAATCAAATTCCTGGATACTGGACCACGGACCCAATGACCAGCACACCTTTCTTTGGAAAGGTAATGGGTCGTAATCGATTCCAGCAGATTCTCAGCTGCCTCCACTTTTATGATGCAGACGACCCTGCTAACGCCAATAACACAGGTAAAATGAGGAGAATTAGGCTTGTCTTTGATCACCTACGGGAAATGTTCCGCTCGTCATTTTATCCTTACAGAGACCTCGTCATAGAAGAGTCTTGTGTTGTGGAGAGGCAATATTTCCTTTTGCCAGTACATACCCAGCAAGAGACACCATTTCGGGTTCAAGATCTTTGTTATGTGTGACTGTAAGACTGGTTATGTGCAAGACATAGTCTTGTACATGGGCGCACAGACAGACATAACAGAAGATAGTAGTATTGGACTCTCAGGGGCCGTGGTGAAGACAATGATAGAGGAGTACCTTCATCGTGGTCATGTGTTGTACCT
>NW_027642301.1:0-38593 GCF_032717465.1 Coenobita brevimanus | reverse complement strand
GCCATTTCACTTCCTGCTACCAACTCTGCACCCCTGCTCTCATATACCCCACTCTCCCTTTATCCTCAATCTCATCGCGACTCCCTCCTCTTCCCTCACCTCGCCTCCTCCCGCTCTCTTCATCGATCTTTCTGCATCCTCTCACGTAACCAAACACCCTTACGATCAATGTTCACTCATGGCCTTTCTATCACATCACATCAACACCGCAACATCGTCATTCGTCAGCCTGTCTGCTACCTTGACACATGCTCCTCTTAAATAACTCATTTCCCTTATATAAAAGCACAGCAGCGTCAACTTCCTTCCATGCGATTAGAGTTGGTATCACAATACTGTCATGTAATAACTTTTTCGCTGCATGCTCACTTCCTGTTTCTTATCGCACCTTTCAGAGCCAGCCTTTCTTCCCTGATGTACCCTCCCTTCACCCTCCCAAACCTCCGTATCCTTACTCATCACGCTGCAGATGCTAAACTTGTACTCACCTTCAATTCCTCACCATCAACACAAACGTACATTCACAAGGAATAATTACAATTATATTTAGTGTATTGGTGCTATTTACATGGCAAATAGAGCCGCTATGACTGCTGTTATAACTTACGCTCGAATTTTTCAACTATCTCTAATATTTTCACTAACATAACACCTGCTTCCACTTTATATAATTGCTATCATATAGTTACAGACTTATACTATTCTACTGAGCGTATCATATTTATATTGAATTGAGCCTGCTATATCACTTATTTCAACTTACACTATTTTTCAGCTTATATGTCTTTCCCTGAAACATTACGCCCGTTTCAACCTATAATTCTTATCACCATACTTACAGACCTTACTATTATACTGAGCATCATATTATCTTTATTATGTACTCTACAGTGTACGTCATTTCTTACCGTAATACTTTAATATCAATAATGTAGGAGGAGTATTATTCCTTGAAGCATGTCCAGGCACAGCGCTTCGTTGCAGTCTACACATCGTATCTTGTCTTTTCTCTGAGTGAGTGCTTGAATACATGGCAGCGGTGCTGAGGTCTGGACAGTTTGGTTCGGGAGGATGTTAACTCAGGTGGCGTCACGGAGGCATGGGGAATGTAGGCTCCCTCACAAACCCATCAAAGGTGCTCCCATTGTCATGGCGTGGGAGGTACAGTAGATGTGCGTTGAAAGTGATGAGGCTTTTATGTACCAGCTCATCGTGATCCTGGCACACTCCATGCAGGAAATCATGGAGTCAGGCTGATCCGCCTTGTCATGTTGATATGTGTAGTTCGAAGTACCGACTCTGGTTTCCGAACGTGGCGCCTCGCTACGGTGATCCACGGAGGCTGTACTTGCATCAGGACGGTGGGCTGGTATCGACAGGAGGCAGAGCTTCCCTATTTGCCCGGTGTTCCATGGGGTGGCAAGGATGTTATTTGCCTGGAAGAAGAACCGCACTCGTTCTTGTCAGGATTTCCTCCCAACCTTGACCATATGGTGGCGGTTTCTCTTTGCGCCGCAGACTCGGTGAGGAATTGAGCGGAGGAGAGACAAATTAATACTGATTGTCCAGGTACATGACCATGTGAAAGTACTCCTCTATCACTGTCTTCACCGCGGCCCCTGAGATACTGCGATCTTGTATATATACTGTCTGTGCGCCGGTACGAGACTTGTCTTGCGCATATTATTTGGTCACGCATAACAAAGATCTTTGGCCTGGGGCGGTGTCTCTTGCTGGGTATGTACTGGCAAAGGAAATATTATATACGCGACTGGAGACTCTCATCTATGACATAGTCTGTGAAAGGATAAGATGACGAGGCGGAGTTTCCCATAGTGATCAAAGACAATATAATTCTCCTCATTTTATCTGTGTTATTAACGAAAGGGTCGTCAGCATCGCAAAGAGGAGGCAACTGGAATTTGCTGGAATGGAGTACGACCCGTTGCCTTACTTGAGAAGGTATTAACAACCATTAGATCCGTGGATTATTACACTGCAGGAATTTGATTTTTTCAAATACTACGCGCATCAAGAGAATTAGGGCCAAAATATAGACATCTCACCTAGAATTACCAGATAATCATATATTATTAAAGTGCCTGCTCGTTAAGCATGATGTTCACTTTCGCGGCACCTGCTAGCAATAAAGTTTGTTTGCTCCACTAGCGCGACCCGCAAACTCCTCCCAAAGAACAGGTGGAAAGAATCCACGCCGCAGTGGAACCCCGCTAGGAAACTTGGAGCCAAGACGACTAGATCGCCGCTCTGTGAAAGTGAATGATGAGATGAAATTACTCCCATCTTCCCAGTCCTATGACACATTGCAGCCCCATCGTCGCGCTCGTCAGAGTGAAGGAGGAGGAGTGATTGGACGTGGGAAGATGGAGAGCGGCCGCTGCAACTCTGCTCCTCTTCCTCTCCCTTTTCATTTCCCATTTCCCCTTCCGCTCCTTCCTTTCCCCACATCATGGGAAAATATGAGGAAATCTTGTGGGGCCAAGATGTTCACAGGGAAGCGGCTCCGCACAAGCGCCCAGCTGCCCGGCCCATCACGTGCTTCATGCTGCCTTCCTCACACGCTCCCCTTTAAGCGCTTTCCGCTGCACCCTTCGTGCCTTCCGAGACAATGCTGAAGGACCCATGCCTGATCTTCTTCTCACTGCACCATCAGGTCCTTATGGCAAAATTTTCTCCTCCACAGCCATGAGGTATCATGTCTATGCGCTGTCTGTCCTCGTCCTCGTCCTCATCTGACTCTTTAATCTAGGGAGCTGGAGAAGAGGTCCGTGGCATGTAGCATAAGTCAAGGCTGTACTTCCCTCACCTTACTGTGCGTCACCATCGCGCACCTCTTTGACGAAAGTTTTATCCTCATCGCTAACTGCTTGTTTCACTCAGGCTGCACATAATCCCTATCCTCCGCATTATCATCCAGTGGAGAGGTACCATCGCCTGTGAAGGCATCCAGGGCAGATTGAATTTCGTCATCAGGAAGACCTCTACGCGCTATGTCTGGACTGAGTCACTGCTAACAGGTGAGTGGTATTCAAGGGAGCGAGCGGGTCAAGCAGGATCTGGGAGTGGGCCACCTGGTGGCAGGTAGCGGAGGCTTATCTGCGTATGCTACCCAAAATCACGCACGGGGTAATTGTGCAAGTGGGACCTTGCAATTGCTGCATGTTGCTGTACATCAGCAGGGCACAGTGACAAGACGTTTGGACTATATATATACGTCAGCCCGGTCTGCAGCGAGTTAAAGATATTGAGCCAGTTCAAGCATTATGTGGCCATGGCCTCATACGTGTTTGTTGAAGTAACTGCTGAGATGAGTACTGCAAGAATGAAGTGGAACGGGGAAGGATGGAGCCATCAGCACATGAGTGAATAAATGGCGAAATGTCAGATCATTGATGAATAGTAGGAGGACGGTGATAGAACAACGCCCTGAGGAGTGCCACTATTGACCAATAGCTCAAGGAGAAGAACTGTCTACAGCAGCAGGTACTGAACAACCCGAAAGGAAACTTTGCCTGAATGGACGCGAACAGAAGGAGAGAGACTGTAAGGAGGGAGCTTGGACATTCAAAAATTTAACAGAACGTAAAAGTCTTTGAGATATCAATCATTTTGGAAAAGCTTTCGCCAAAGAGCGGAGAGGAGGATGACCAGAAAATTTGAAAGTAGGAGAAAATATCATCAAGAGAAGTGTCTGTGACAGAACCCATACTGGTAATCAGAAAGAAGATTCTGATGTAAAGTTGCTTTTAACAAAGATTTAAAGAATAGATTTTAAAACTTTAGAAAGCTGAGGAAACATTAAAACAGCTGAGCTGACTGAAAGCTTGAGGAATGTAAATTATTACCCTGAGACTTTATCTTTGTGAGCTGAATGAAATGGCAAAACTTGGCAAAAACGCATTGAGGCGTAAAAGTCAATAGTCAAAGGTAAACTAGAGTTTTAATTCATAAGATCCATGCAGTTAGTATTACTGAGGTGTGACGGCAGAAAACACATGGTGAATAAAGGCAATGTAAGCCATAAGGAAGGTCGGAGGAATCAGTGATGGAGGAACAATACGAAAAGTATGCAAGATGGAAATGGTGGAGCAAGTATGAGCAAAGGATTCTGCATTGTCGAGTAGTAGAAGAAACCTGCAAGAGTACATCCGAGTGGAAACAAGGAGGAGAGGAAGATGAAATGAGATATCGATTACACAGCAAGGTGCCAGAGATAATGGAACGAAGCTGAATCTGAAAATTCAGAGCGACTATACGAATAAAATTATTCTTAGTAGAATGAAGAACACACTTAACACTATTCTGAAACGAAGACATGGGAGAATGAGATTCGAAAGTGAGCCAATATAATACCTTTCGTAGGCCTTCTCATATTAATGAACAACATTAAGACAAGATTAAATAAACATTTTTTTTTTTTTTTTTTTTTGCATCAGTGCCGGGTAAGGGAAAGGAATATATGCTTGCATGCCTGGGAAAACTAACTTTTCATGCTACACGAGGCACACTCAGATGGATCTCGGCCATGGAAGCTATAATCATTCGCAAGGAAAATCATAGAACCTTACTGAAGGCCTCCCTGTCAGCAGCTTCGAAGTGCCACACGCCTCCAAATCTTGTGAGGAGTCCACGGAGCCTTACTTAGATTATGTCAGGGTAAGGTGATGGGCTGTAATTGGAGGAAGCCTAATGGAGAAAAAAGATTAGCAACATAGCCAGAAGGATTTGTTATAAGACGAAGGTCAGGGTTATGTTGGAAGTTTTACGAGAAGGAGGTCGAAGAGACCACAGTAAGTGCTATACTGTACAAGCTGCTCTATTACTAAATATAGCAAAGATGATCCGAAAGGTAGAACAATCAGAAAGAATAGGAGAGCAACAGGAATGTGGTGAAGCACTGTAATCGTCTCAAATGGAGATTTCAGAGAATAGAGAAATTGATAGGATATGTTCCGATCTTAGAAGTGAAGTTGGCCAAAAGAAAAAAAAATCGTATTCAGTAGAAATAAAGGACAAGTACAACACACAGATATATCTAGTCAGACTATGTGAGGATCGTCGACGCCAGAGCGAAGAGAATTCAGAAGATTAAATTTCATGAACACAAGAGCAAGATAATGATGTTTTGCGCATATACACAACAATCATCTTTACAGCTTTAAAATGAGTATAGAGAAAGTAGGAGGATACGGAGAGGGGGTTGCTATCAGTCGCCTCAGAAAGCTGAGTCTCTGTGAGGGAGAGAAGGTGAGACTAAGAGGAAGAGAGGTCGTGTCCAACAGAGAAAATTGGAGGAAAGACACGGAAGACAGGAAGGGAGTCAGGCAGTGACTCGATGCATCTTGCACGGCCGGTGCGGTGACAAGGGCGGATGGTGAAGGCTTGGGTGCCCTTACGGCTGGGGCTTTCAAGGCTGTGATGTTGATACGTCATTTTTTTTTTCCCCGAATTTAAGATTAGCAAGTGTGGTGTGTAATAGTTTGGTGTTGGCAATTCAGAGGGAACATGCTGTAGGAGAGTATACTGGCCTGCCCTTGTTATTGGAGGCGCTGAAGGAATGTCAGCAAAGGAGGAGGATAGACAGAACGTAGTCCTGAAGGCTGATGGCTTCTTCCTATGTGATTTATCTTGGTCGTGTGGTTACTCCTATATTTTGTGTTCCTTAAATCGTCTAACCTAGCCAGCTTCTGCTAAGGACAGTCGCTGGCAGATCTTTTGACTCTTTTCTGCTGATCCAGTAGACAGCAGGTTCTGTCTCAACTGGGGAAGAGAGCAGTATGGTATTTGAATTTCGATTTCAGCAGACACTGCTGATCTACTGCAGGACCCCGCCAACTAAATACGCAATACACCAGTCCCATGGGAAGACAGCCCTAGCATTATATTTCTTATGGATGGTGGAGCATTAGCACCGAAGTCGTGACATGTAGAATTGTATTTTGAAGGGCTGCTAACCTTAGGGAAACGAAGCTGTTGGAAAAGCAAAATCGGAGGGTCCGAACATCGTAAGAATAAAGTACAAAAAGATACTAATCAGATGGGATCCACAGAAATAAATCGCTGAGGAAAAGGTGCTTCGGAATTCTAGTGGCGAGAGAAAATGCATGCGCCGGTGACGAGGATATAATTGCATTTCATGGCCGTATTTGCGTGGTAGCTGGTGGCAATCATCATCCACTCACTTGATGTGGTGCTACCTACTTCAACTCCTTCACTTTTATCACTATTTTTGTCTATCTGCCCTCCTCTTAATGCTTCTCCCCGTCTTTCATGTCGCACTTTAGTACTCCTTGTTCCTTTTCAGGTGGCTTTGATTGGCTGACAAGCCAAAAGGTTTCCTGTAAGCCAGAAAATCGGCCCATTGCTTAGTGGCCAACCAGCAACCAACCCATACGTCTTCCCTATGTGTCTGCTAGTGCGTTGACGGAGGGTTAGTGTCTTCCCCTAAAAGCAACTAACTCAAAGACAAATAGCCATCCTTTTCAGGATAATGATGTCTGTCTATAGATATATTGACAAGTAGATAATCGTATTTCAGGTCAGAGAGACTGCATTAATTGCAGAGTTATTGTGTGCGTATCTTGATATAACGCAAGAATGGCACCTCCATGAAAGATGTACGTGTTATGATTACTGCAGCCCGTGCCAAAATTTGTCTTCCATACACCACGGTGAAGGAAGATTTTACTCTCATAGGCGATTAGCGCGGGATGATATGAACTCGAGGTATGGAAATGTCTCAAAATGTTACTTATGTTTTGCCACTGCGGCCCTCTTTGGAAAGCTATGCTTCGGGGTAAACACACGCACACGCACACACACACACACACACACACACACTAGTGATAATATGCGGATACCAAATTTTAGAACTCCGAGCGGGCGTGAGGCAGAACTGGATATCTATTTACTCATAAATTGCAGTTAGATATGAGGCCCTGGCGGAGGTTAAGATATTAATTTTTGTGGACGCGGACGCAACTGAACATTATTTTTACCTCCGTGTCCCACTTGATTTGAGAGAACGGAATCTTATTCTTATTTCACGTATTACAGTGCATTTATGCAGTACAAAGTGACGAGTTTCAGCCTCACTGTAGGGTGTACGGCAGTGTGTGTTTACTATTGTCGCGTTGTAGCTGCGACTCAAAACTCCAGTTAAACAAAGAGAGAGGAGAGAAAATAGAAGAAAAAGGGAGTGAAAAATGAATTAAAAAGATATAATAAAAGAAGAGGAAGAATTTATATCTTTGTGATAAGTTAATGGCTTTAAAAGAAATGGCAAATTCTTGTCATGCTATGAAAATAGTATTGGCTTTAGTCCAGATATGCCTACAGTATATATTAGCATAGCACGTGTAACTATTGCTACAGATAGATTGAGAGAGAGAGAGAGAGAGAGAGAGAGAGAGAGAGAGAAGAGGAACAATGAGAGACGGAAGAACAGAGAAGAAAGCAGAAAGAGAAAGAGGGACTGGTAGGCAGTGAGACGGAGAGGAGAGTTAATGAATGCAAAGGAGAGAGAAAAAGAATTATGACAAGGCGAGAAAGGATATTTGATGCGAAGCTTAAGCGGATTATTATCGCGGAGGCTTTATTATCTGAAAAATACGATGACAGATAATGATGCGGAACTTTGGTATCTGAAAGCGCGGCAGCGGAATAGTAATGCGGACATTATTTTCACTGCATGAAACTCCGTGAAGAAGTAAATGACTATCCAATACATCACACACACACACACACACGCACACACACACACGGGGTGTATCGAGCCTTCCCGTATTTAAGCGAAATAATGTGAAATATAAGAATGATCCTGCAATCCAACACACAGAAACCTGGCATCCAAATATCTAACTTGCGTGAATTAAATGCAAGACTAAGTTAAACTCCCAATAAATATGCGTACATGAAACGATACTGAAGACCAAATTTCATTACTGATGGACTTAATACACCTGCATAAAATAGGCAAAACTATTTGTTGTATCTTTTTAAATTTATGACACTTGGCACAATGAACTAGACTTTTTAGCCACGATGTAGCTATGTGAAGATTAGTGTGCTCAGTTGGTTCAGTGCTTATACTCTAAAGGAAAAAAGAAAGAAATAAGATAAGCAAATGTGCTTGAGTGACAGAGTACTACTGTAGTGTAGTGGTACTCTGTTTTCAGGGTAGCTCTACACTGAGTGACAAACCAAATGATTTCTTGAAAACCATGAAAGCAATTACAGAGCTGGAGTGGAAACCATATAACCAACCAACACGGGTTCCCTACATGACCACAAATTGAGGAAAACAGCGGAGGGCTAGTGCCCCTCCCCGGGCGAAACAACTAACTAAAGCCAGATGCAGAAGAAGCCTCGAGACTTAGAACTGACTAAAAATTTGACGATGTCAGTGACTCAGACAAAAGACACGATTTTGTAGATGAGTAGAATGTAAGAATTATAGATGATGAGGGGAAAAGTATCCAGGAATTGCTTGAGGGTGCGAAAGTGGATGTATGTGCGTTAACTGAGGCGAGATGGAGGAGTGAGGGTGTTAAGAGAATGGGGGTATGGATGAGGTATATGTGCGGGAAATAGATTGAGAATGAGAGGGTGCAAAAGAAGGAGTGTAAGTATTTTGGCCGAGTACCTGATGGAAGGAGAATATAAGAGAGTATGGATCTGTTGGATCAGGGATTGTCTGGGTAGGATTGAAAGTTTGACCACAGGTAATGTGGTTGACATAGCTTGTAATGCGCCAACGCCTTAGTGTGCCCAGGCACAGAAGTGAAAGAAGAGTTCTGGGCAATTGTGAAAGTGTCATGGAAAGGCCCGAAGGATGAATGAGAGAATATTTTTGATTGACAATATGAAGATGGTAACGTAGGGAGATGTGAAGGTGGATGGAGTGGTTGGTGAGTGGGTATTAACTGCAGAGATGAATGAGGATGGCAGTCTTTTAGTGGACATTTGTGCCGGGAGGAGGGGGTTGGTGATAGCCATGTACCCTCTTCGAGCGCAAAGTGGAATGTAGGTATACATGGCGAGTGTTGAGATAGGTAGTGGTGAACTGAATGAACTTGGAAGGCATTGATTGATTGCATTGTGTGTGTGTGTGTGTGTGTGTGTGTGTGTGTGTGTGTGTGTGTGTGTGTGTGTGTGTGTGTGTGTGGATGGAGATGCAAAGATATATGAGTGGATGCAAGAATGTATAGAGGAGCTGAGGCGGAGTGGACTGTCTGACTACCACAGCCTGAGCCAAGGTACAACTGAGATGGAGAAATGAAAGACGCGAAGGACGGGAGGAGGTAGTATACAGTGTTGCAAGGAGAGTCAAAAGGTTACAAGAGGATGAGAAAGAGGCAGAATATGGAGAAGTGGAGGAGCGATTGGGTGGACAGGCAATGGACAAGATGGGAGACGTGGAAGGTGTGTGCAAGATATTCACTGGAGAAATGTGTGCAGCGTGTGAGGTGGTGTGTGGGGTGGAGAAGACAGAAAGGGAGTGCAGGAAACAACATGGTAGAATGAAGAGGTAAGAAAGGCTGTGGCGCAAAAGAAGAAAGCATGATGAAGTGGATGAGAAAACAGGGGCATGGAAGTACGTTGAGAGACAGTAGAGGGAGTTGCTATGTGGAGGGGAAGGAGAGAAGTGAAAAGATTAGTAAGATGGAGTAATGGAAGAGAGTGGATGAGGAACTTGGAAGGAATTTGAGTGTAAAATGGAGAGAATGTAAGAAAATATTCTGAAATGAGGTAAGGAACTGATTAGACAGGATGGCAATAACGTTAGTCGGGGAGTGAAAGATAAAATATTGGGTAGATTACTAGTGGAGAAGGGAGAAAGGAAGTGGGCAGATGGAGAGAACATTTTGAGGAGAATGCTGAACATAGAGAATGAAAGGAATGTAATTACTAATGGCTGAGGAATGGCTGGAAGAAGGAGGGCTGTGAGAAGAGGAGGAGAGAAATCAGTGGGATGGAAGTTGTGGAAACGTGAAGAGAGTCAAGGTGGGCAGAGAGCCCCCGGAGTCGATGGAGTAGGTGAGAACGCTGAAGCATGGGAAAGAATGGACGCGTGGAAGATGTGCTAGATTAGCAGGGCGGGGAGTAGGTAGGGTCCCGGAGGAATTGGAAGTCAGACATAAGTATTCTCTTGTATGCAAAGGAAAAGGGAAAGGAAGAAGTGTGTGGTAATCATATGGGCATTTATCTTCTTGAATGTAATAGGAAAAGGATAATAGGATACTTATTGACAGGGACAGGGAAATAATGGAGGAATTAGTTGAGGAAGAACAGGGAATTTAAGGGAGGGGAGGGAGCGTGTAGATCAGATATTCATTCTTAGATCCTTAGTGGAAAAGTTTCAAGAGAAGGGAAAAGAGCTGTATGCGGCATTCGTAGATTTGGAGAAAGCATATGACAGGGTGGATGGGCAAGGATTGTGGGAAGAATTAAGAATATATAGAGTAGATGGGAAATTACCGAAAGCTGTGAAGAGTATGTATCAGGGTGAAGTAAGGCTGCATTTCGTGTGGATAGTGAACTAAATAAAATTTTCTACTTGAAAGCGGACCGAAACAAGGATGTGTCATGTCTCCGTAATGGTTATTCGGTCTGTATATGAACGGGGTTATAAAATAGATGCAAAAAGACAAGGTAGGGCAGTGGGTGTTTAGGTGGCCCTAATGAGAGAGGACAATATTTGGAAACTCCCTGAACTATTGTTTGCAGTTGATACTGGCTGTTGTCAAGTGAAGATGAAAGGGAGCTGCAGAGCATGGTGGATGAGTTTGGGAGAGTATGCCAAGAAATGGAAGTCTAAAGGTGAATGTAGGGAAGAATAAAGTGGTACAGTGAGGTTGGATGAGGAGGAAATGGAAAATGTGTCTGCATTTAAGTATTTGGATGATGTGATGAAATAGGATGGAAACATGGAGGCGAGAGTGCTTGAAAGTGTACAACATGGAAGAAAGGTTGTAGTTTCACTTGAAAGCAGTGTTAAGAAACAGGGAAGTGAGCATGGAAGTGAAAAAGTTGTGAAACTTGGACATTGTTGAAGGGACAGAAGTCAAGAGTGTGAGCAGTGGAAATGAGCTCCAAACTTGAGAGGAACGTAATGAATCACATGGGGAGACAGACTGACAAATGAGTGAAGTGAAGGAGCTTTATGTGTAATGAATTTGAATGTGATAGGAGGCACAGGAGAAATGCATTGAGGTGGACTGTCCATGTGGAAAGGATGGAAACAGAGAATTATTAGAAACAGAGTAGCTATGTGATTGAGGTGGAGGGGGAGGGAGGGGGACACTAGAGATGAGATGGAAGGCATATATTACAGGAACAGAATTTAAAAAATTATATAAAGGGTATATGTTTTGCTTGAAAATAGAGACAATGAATTGATTTGTGAAATCAAGCAGTAAGTTTTACTTTGCGGCTTACCTCACCCCGATTCTCTGAGTGGAGAATTTATAAACATTCTCAACAATACACGTCAAAGACTAATTATTCACAGATATATTTCTAGTCCTCTTAGCCTCTTCGAGAAAGTGACTCCACCCCTGCCAATCAATAACTGCACCGCCTAATAGTAATAAACGAGTTCCTGCCTATGCGTTAACTCCTGGTTGGCACAACAGATTTAAGCTTATTACTGCTTGTCCTAAGTACCGGTTATGAATGATGCAAAGCGTCATGCAAACTAGGAGTGCATGACTTCGAATAAACTTAACCCTCCCCATCCTGACGTTTTCTGGGTAGTGTGTACGGCCCGTCCCGATGTTTTGGACCTTTTATTTTTTTGGCTCAAACAGGCGCTTTTGGTGAGAAACATCGAAAATTCATAGTGTAAATGCGCTCACCTGAGGATTTAAAATACTCGATTTAGTGTAAATTACTTCCATACCTGACTGGGTTTTCTAATGAACTGGCATAAAGAAAACGAGTTCTGTGGGAGGGTAACTTATTTATCCACTCATTGTGTTTATTTATTTACTTGAGTACGAATTTATATGTGAAATGCAAGAGTATATTGGTTTTCAAACAGTGTATAGGCATTATAAGCATTGTTTCACTCTGCTAACTCATGGCCATTCATGACCTTTTTTTCCCACATTGCCTGATCATCATTTCTGATTGTTTTCTTTCTCTAATGCTATGTAAACTTTGTCCTCGTGTTATCGATTGGGAAATCACGCTGGCCCTGAATAACTTTATTGGCCAGGTCACTGGTCACATGTGAATTGTCAAGACAATGGCGTGCAGGGGGAGAGAGATTATGCGGTATGGGCATTGTTATTCCCTGCCCGGCATCTTGTGGAGGAACAGAGGAAGGTACATGTATGCGTGCCAAAAATCACTCACGAAAATCACTCGCGAAAATTGAAGGTTGTGCAAGTTAGGGACCTTGCAATGTTCCCGCGTTGAACTAACGTCGCCGGGACATGAGTGCACATCATGTGCAGACATTAATTTCACGTCGCTGAGATGCGAGGAATTCATGTGGAGGAGAATGAAACACAGGATTTAACTATATATTAAGCCCAGAAAGGAAAAGAGCTGTAAAACTGATTAATTACAATGAAATAAGCATACGTTACATGAGTCTCAGACGATTTCAATATGGCAAGGAGAATACACTCACTCGCTCATTCAGCGCTAACAACTAAACCTAGGAAAAACAAGAAGAAATGCTGGTCAGTGGAGAAATTTAAGCAGAATGACTTGGAGAAATAGCGATACGTGGGACGAGATGCTGCAATATGCTGAACACTCTTAAACTGATTCACATTAGGTGGAGGTTTCGATGGCTAACATGCTGTACAGCGGGCAACCTGCTCTGCGACGATCAAACACGGACTAAGTTCGGGTATGGAAGGGCTTGAGAGATGGCCATGATTGGTTCGATAGTCAACGAAAATAAAGTGAGCGATACACACTCACAATAAATCACTGAGTGAAGGCGCTAATGTGCACGCTAATATGATCACTAATGAAACGGTGATACAAATTGTTCTGAAAACACTACGACTAGTGAATAGCGAGGACGGGCCAAACTGAGTGATAGAAACAGTGGGAATTCTACTAGAATTCGTGGTTTTCCCACTTTGATGAAGTAATGTGACGAATTTATAAACATGCAATGTGCCAATTCGTGACATTATGCCCCATCAAAATCAAATTTTTTCTTTAAGGAAAAAAAAAATTTGATATACAGACATATAGAATACTAACGCGGTCGCACAAGATTCACGCTGTGATGTGTGTACTACCCTGCTACAGGAGAAAATCACAGTCACTTATGAACATAAAAACCTCGTATTCCCGGGTGATAGAAGCAAGCTTGAGGAAAAGAACTCCGTGACGGCAGTGAAAAATCAAATCGGAGGTCAAACCGAGCGAAAAATTTGCTGCATTTACATTGGCAACTAATTGTTATGTAGCGTGATGTATGTAATACTTGGTGTAGATGTGAGCGGTTGTGGTAGTAATAATGCTTACCGATGATATGAATGCAAATTGGAGTGAAGTGACTGGATAGGCAGAATAGAAGAAGGCGGCAGCTTGCAGGAAGCGATCAGCTGATCACCGCAACGTGACAATGCTGCTGCCCACCAGCTGCGCCTGCAAAAGGAAAGAAGGGGAGCATCGAAAGTGTCATTTCTCTCTCTCTTTCTGCCTGGCAATCGGTACTTATGTTTATTATTAACCAGGAAACGTAGTCTTTGGATTCTGGAAATCTCTCAGGATTGCCCATGTAGTCTACTGGTGTGGCTGCTAGCGTGGTAACCGGGAAACATGCCAGCTGAATTGCTCAAATCTGTCAGAACGGGCAGATTACTGGTTGGCCAGGCTCTGCGCCTGATTGTGAGCGGGAAGCTGAGAATTCCTACGCAATCTGGCGAATGTCACGGTAACGCAGGCGCGTGGGAGTGAACACTCTGCTGGATGATGTGCATTCTCTGGGAATCCTCAGGGAGGCCCACCTTTCGAGACGTTCCACAAGGTAGGCCATGCGCGGCCTTGGATTGTCTCTGCAGGGTTCTCGAACTTTCCCCTTAACGAACGGTACATATGTATGTACAGGGCCTGGGCATGATGGCTGTCCTGTGAGACCCAGCGGGCGAGATGTCAGGTCTGCACCGGCGGTACCACTGCCCTGTCTCTCAACTGACTCTGAGGTTATAGTGTGGATTCAAACGGCGCAGGAAGGACATGTCCCTGATTAGACGTACGTTGACGCACATTCTGCGGGAGATGCACGAGCTATCTATTTCTCGTCCCATCCCTGGCCAGAAAAAGTCAGCGCGGATACAGCCCTGGGTTTTCCTTTTGACTCATGCGACCTCCAGAACCTGAACAACTCAACTACATTCTTTGCACCGCAGTGTAGCACTTTTGAGGAGTGATCTTTGCGGTCGAACTTCGCCGTAAAGTGATGACTCACTGTACAGCCATCGCTATTTACGAAGGAACTTAATGACCTTCACGTGAAAATACTATGTCACTCTGCCCTTTTGTTTCTTCCACGCAGCAGCAAAATGTTAGATCCAGAATATTGTTCTTGGACAACAACTTGGCTACGCATCGAGATCTTGTGGCGATGCAATGTTTAGAGTGACGCAATTTGGGAGCCTCAGCGATAATCATGTTACTGCGGCTGATGTTTCTGGCGTGGCTTGTCATCTTTGGTCTGGCAACTATGCTTGGCGTATAGAGCATGACCTGCGATAAGGTCAGGCAAGAAGGTTCTGACCTTGACGGCTGCGACTGTGCTGCCGGTGTAGAATGGAGATGCTTACCTGAATATGTGCCTCGGTGGTCTTGCTGATCCATCCGATAAGGTTGGCTTGGATCTGTCGACCTGTGTACTCCTCAGGGCGAACTAAGCTCTGCCCTAGCAGAGCAACGGCGAAGGAACCATCAAGGACAGCTCATGCGAATGCC
The DNA here is from genome assembly GCF_032717465.1 of Coenobita brevimanus. Taxonomy (NCBI): domain Eukaryota; kingdom Metazoa; phylum Arthropoda; class Malacostraca; order Decapoda; family Coenobitidae; genus Coenobita; species Coenobita brevimanus. The sequence continues at coordinate 23,629 of NW_027642301.1, read as the reverse complement.
TCCCACGGAAACCCTGGGTGAACAGGAAGGCATTGTTACCTGTGGGAGGGCCTGTGAAGGGGCAGCCCGGCCGCTGATGAGGCTGCTGAATAAATGATGCGGCAAATATGGTGCCCTGAGCATTAGATGGCTGAGGGGTCGTACTCACTGTCTGTAAGGGAGATGGAGCGTTGACCTCCTGTGGAGGAATATTCACTATCGCTGAGGGACTAGTGGGCAATGAGGCAGTACCCGTACTGCTGGTTATGACACCACCATCCTGCTGCCGTGAGGAGTGGAGGCTGCGTTCGCCTCCTGCCTCCGATACACTGGGACTGAGTGCTGAAAAGGATAGTCCCAGCTGATCGGTGCGTAGTGATATTGCTTGCTGCTGGTTAGGGAACTTGTTGTACTGCTTCCACTCAGGTTTCTGAGTGTTTTGCCCTTGTCCACTCTTCTGCGGTTTTTGGACTTTGACGTATTCTGGGAACGACCTTGACTGCTGGGGATTTAGTCAGAGATGGTTTCCCAGACTGTCAGCTTTCCTGTTCCAGGAGTGCTGCTTACGGGGGTTGATACCCGTATGCAGTGAAGGAATGCATCAGCCTTCTCCTGCATTTGACTGGCATCACTTACCTGGCAGATCTTAAGCTGAGCCATAAGTTCAGCAGAATACGACTTTTCCAGCTGCATGTGTCTGTGTAGGTGATTATCCCCTCACGTGTGGAAGGAGTTTCATGTATTTCTCCGTCCGCTCATCTAAGTAAACAGTAAATGATCAAGAAACTGAACTGCAGTCTCTTTTCTTTGTAATGGCAGCTCTGCCTCAAACTGACTCTTGGCGATTGTCAACTGTGAGACCGTAGCCTTGTGATGAGTGTGGCCTTCATCATCCCATATGTGAGACTGTCTCCTTTTGAATTCTGTGGAGAATATCGAGGGCAGGGCCCTCAGGCAAGCTGGAAACTGGAGCTGCTTAGCTGCATCATCCAGCTAATGCAGCTTGGGCCATGTGTTCGAGACAGGCTATGAATGGCTCGAGTTCATTCGCCTTCGCTAGCCCATGGAGGAAGCTTGATGTGTGGGGTTGCCAAGGCATGTGCAGGAAGAGCGCATTGGAGGCTTGGAACAACTGCATAGATGTGACTGAAGCCAAGGAATCTTGTTTGAGCCTCAGCATCTCAACTTCATATTTTTCACGTTCTCACGCTCAGCTTTTTGGTCATGTTCTCGTTCTCTCTCTCTTTATTCTCATTCGTATGTCACGTTCTGCTCTCACGTTCTAACTCGTCTTGACGTTCTCTCTCGCGTTGTTCTAACTCGAGTTCGCGTTGCCACTGCTCATATTCGCGTTGTTCTTGCTCGTGTTAGCGTTATCTTCGGCTCTTCGAAGCATCATTCTCACGTTGCTGCTCGTAACTAAACCGAGAGAGTACATGCTCTTTAACTTCTTTGGGGTCACTAAGCTTCATATCTTTAATATAAATGTTTGTTAGTAGACATGATGTGCTCAGTCTGAGTGAGCTAAAGACAAAGTACTGACCCTTTATTTACTGAGAAATGTAAATAATCTAGTAAAGAATCTAGGAACTGAACAATGTGTTTCGGACCAGTTGGATCTAGTTGCACTGATGAAAAAAAGAAAAAACTGACTAAAAACTATGATGTAAAATTAACAGAAATGAATCAATAATCGCAGTAAGATAGTGCCTAAAGGACTTTAATGATAAATACCTAAGTAACAAGTGAGTGAATATTGTCTCTTGAATAACTTTAGAGCTAAGGAGTTAATATCCTGGAGATGAAAGATCGCCAGATGTAACAGGGTTTTTGTGAATTTAAAATTAAATAAAAAGGTAATGTGACACACACTTGAAAATAAGGGACTTGATGAATTTGACAGCCGAAATCCAACAGTAAGTTTTACTTTACACCGGCTTCACTAAGCCGATTTTCTAAAGGATGAGAATTTATCAAACTTTCTCAGCAGTACACAGCAGAGACTAATTACTCATAAGTGCTGTTTCTGATTCTCTTAACCTCTCGAGAAAATGACTCCTCCCCTGACAATCAATAACTAACACTAGCAGTAATAAACATGTTCTTGCTGGTGCGATGTACCTGGTTGGCACGGCGGATTTAAGCTTGTGCAAGAGGACTGGCCTAAGTACCGGTGTAGTGAATGATGCAAAGTGTCTGTGCATGCAAACTAGGAGCCAGCAGCTGGCATAAGCTGTGTGGAGCAAAACACGAGTTTAACTATACGTTAAGCTCAGAGGAAAAGAGCTGTAAAATTTGGCAATTACAATGAAATAGATATACGTTGAAATAAATATACGTGACATGAGTCGCAAAATGACTTCAAAATAACCATGCACTCATTTGCTCATTCAAACGCTAACACTAAACCCTAGGAAAAACGAAAAGAAATACTGGTCAGCGGAGGGAAAATAAGTGGGGGATGACTGGGTGTCGATAAGTAGGATGGACACTGCAATATGCTGGACGCTCTTTTGCCCATTCACACTAGGTGGAAAGGTCAAAATTTGCTGTACAATGAACACAACTAATACGATGATTCAAGCCTGACTAAGTTCGAATTATGGAAGGGGGCGAGAGATGGCCGTGATTGGTTCAACGATCAATGAAAATAAACTGAGCGATACTACACTCACAATAAATCACACAGTGAAGAACGCTGATCTTCTTGGGGTTTTAATCACATATGAAACAGTGAAAATTGTTCTGAAAACACTCCCGATCAGGTAATTGAATTGGAGAACGGTTAAACTGAGTGATAGAACAGTGGGATTTCCACTAGAATTCGTGGTTTTCCCGCTGATGAAGAATGTGACGAATTTATAAACACGCTCGTGCCCTTCGTGACGGCCCGGAATGGAGGAGGTATATGAGGAGAGGGGAGTGAGCTGGGAGCGGGTGTGAAGTGGCGAAGGACATAGCAACATGGAAGCAATTTGTTTGTGGCCAACCTTACAAGAATTGGGGCACGTCTGGCAAAAATATATATATATATATATATATATATATATATATATATATATATATATATATATATATATATATATATATATATTTATATATATATATATATATATTTATACTATATATATATATATATATATATAGATATAGATATTTATTTATACTATATATATATATATATATATATATATATATATATATATATATATATATACATACAGTATACATATATATGTGTATGTATATATATATATATCATCATCATCATCATCATCATCATCATCCGGACCTCCTTTCCCACCCCGGGGCAAGGAGTGAGGAGTAGCAACATCCAGACAGGCCAAGAGTGCCCAATCCAATGGGCCAAACTTCCATTCACTCATCATTCAAGCTCCCGGAATCCTAACTCTGTCGGATACGCCATAAAACATTCACCACGTTGTGTAGCTTCACATATCGCATCCGACAGAGTCAATCCAGACGCTGCCGAAAGGGGTACGAAAATCCCTGATCATGCACATCTCCTCGCATAATTCATCCAGCCGGCTCAATCTCCTGTCAGTTCCCTAGCCTCGCCGACTTCCAAACCTCTCTTCCTCATACATAAATCCACCATATCTCTCCGCGCTCGCTCCTTGGCCATTTCCTCAAGCATCCTCCCTCCTTCGAATTCGCTCAGATGCTCCTTCACCGCTCTCTTGTCATCCATTCTCTCCGCATGACCATACCATCTCAGTACACTCTCTTCAGTTCTGCGTAATCCACCGACTTCCTCGCCTCGCATCTTTCGCGAATCGCATTATTTCGTATCCTATCCACCCTCTGTACTCCACGCATTCGCTCAGCGATCCCATCTCCTCTGTTCTTGCTCTTGACTTTTCATTTTCATGCCACCGTAATTTCGCATCCATATGCTAATGTTGGCACGGCTGCTTCATGTAAACCTCGTGCATCTGCAACACTCAAACCTCTGTTTCTTATCCGCCTTCATTGCACCCAGCTACTTTTCTTCCGTATGTCACTCTACTTTCAACTTCTTTTGCACATTTTCCTCTCTTTTCTATCACTGTACCCGAGTATTTGAACTCTCTCACCAATTCCAGTCTCTCTCCATTCACTGATACATTGTACGTGGAGAGTCACCTTCTCTCTCAATAACCATCACTTTACTCATTCTTCATTTACTCCTCAAGGAACGACGCTTACAGACATCAGCAAAACTCTACGCTAGCCTACCGAGACTAACTATCTGTGCTTGCAGAAACGATACTGCATCATCAGCATGCAACAAATTTGAGATATTTCATCAATCACCATGCCATTGCAGATGCCATCCCTCTCTCCCATTGCTCGTGTTTTCACTGCTCTCATCATCTCATCACTATATACGTTGAACAGCCATGGGGACATCACACAACCTTGTCGCACGCCCACACTGATTGTGAGACCATTCACTTAGATGCCCATTAACCCTGACGCATGATTCACTACTATCATAAAAGCTCTTGACAGCGCCTAAGAGCCTATCCTTTGCTGCTGCTGCATTAGTAGAAACTTTCACGCAATCCTTCTCTGTCCACTTTGTCATATGCTTTTTCTAGATCCATGAATGCCATAAACGCCTTATGGTCAGCTCTCACAAGTCTTCTCACACCCTTATCTGTCTCACCACAAATATTTGGTCCACATATCCTCTGCCACTCCTTAAAGCCACCCTGTTCATCACTCACTAGGACTTCTGATATCTCTCTTACTTTCTCTGTGATAATTGTAGCATATACGCTTCCCTACCACACTCAGTAAGCTTATGTACGGTAATTCTTGCACTCACTTCGTTCACCTTTATTTTTGGACAGGGGAAATTTTGCAGGCTTTTTCCACTCTTGCGGGCACAGTTTCACGCATCCATATCTTCTTACATATCTCCAACAAGTACTTCATTCCATTCTCTCCACGCAAACTAAGCATCTCTACATACACCTCATCAAACCCAGCTGCCTTTCCCGTTTTCAGCCGCTTCACAGCACTCTTCCGCCTGTTCGAGTGTCAAATCTCCTGGCACTGTATTCCTTCTCTGCACACCCCCAAAACCAATCATGTTTACAACAACAAGCTTTCTCTATCCACATTCATCGAGCTTTTCAAAATATTCTTTCCATCTGGTCCTTACTTCATCTCCATGGGTTAATAATCTACCAGCTGCATCCTTCCTGCCATCCCAATTACCGCGTGCATTTCCGCACCTCTTTCCAGAATAACTTTTTATTTTCGGAGTAATTGGCTTTGCTGTCATACTAGATCTTTCATTGACCTCTTTCTTTTTCCTCTTCACTGAAATCTCTTGCATTAACTTCTTGCTCTCAACATATTCAGTTCTTATTTCAGAAGCTGAACCCCTCTGCTGGCCACTTTAGTACTTCTTCCTCTTTTCCTCCGCCCGCTCTCTTTACCTCCTCGTCCCACCATGCCGTACCTTTCTTCTTTGATTTGTTGCTCTTGCCGCACCACATACCGCTTTAGCATTCCTAACTAAGCAATCCCTATATGCATTCCTTCAGATCCCGATCCAAATTCCAATTCAGTAATTCTAATAAATCCTTTGCTTTGGTCCTGTATTCATGTGCCGACTCTTTGATCCTCAGCTTCTCAACTTTCAGTCTTTCTCCACGACTGCTTCTCTCTCTCCTGATCCACACTCTCTCCTTTCAGCTTGATCTTGCATACCACAATCATGTGTTTACATGACAGACCTCCGCATCGTCGTCTCACAGCCCTCGTATCAGCAGCCATTCCCATCATAGACCTCTCTACGAGCGCATGAGTAATCAGGCTTCTTTCAACACGATCCCTATTCCCTCTATACCATGTATGATATGTGCGTCTCTATGTTTGAAATACGAGATACAAATGCACAACCTCCTCTCCTGACACATATCCTTTAGTCTCTTCCCATTATCGTCTCCTGGTGCTCCATAGCTGGCCCATTATGTCATCCTCAGGACCAGTGCCTTCTCTTCCATTCATGTCCCCCATCACTGTCCTTTTATAGCTCCTGGACATTTCTCCCACTGCTTCTGAAGCAAATCCCAAAACCTGGCGCTCTCTCTCACTCCTGTCATCACATGGTTCATATGCTACAATCACTGCCACTTTCACCTTCTCAGAGCTGAACTTGACATACATACATCTCTAGCTAACACGTTTATAGTCTCTCATTTTCTCTGCCCTGCCTCATTCATCAGCAAGGCAACTCATTCCTTGCATCTTTCTCTGCATTCATTCCCGATCTCCCACATTTCACACCCTCCCACTCCTCCGCTTCGCACCCTTTCATCTTCGTTTCACAAAATGCCATCACGCCCATATCTCGCACTCTTGAAGCACATTCACCACTTCCCACCCTCTTGCTATACTTTTCATTCACACATCTCACATTCCACATGTACATGAGATTCCCATTTAACTGTAAGGGCCCTAGGCAGGAATTAGGCCCTCCGAGGCTCTCTGAGGCGACTGCCATGATTAAGTGATTATGGATAGGAGAATCAGGGGACACTTAACCCTGCCAGAAACCCCGGTTATATCGTTACCACCCGGCATAGTAAATGGTTTCCTGGATGCAGAGGGAAACCATTTGGCTTGTCACTCAGTGTAGAGATAATACGGCACCTCTACATTGAGTGAGTGGATGTTAGGCTCACTACCTAACATACATACATATATATGCATATATATATATATCTATATATATATATATATATATATATATATATATATATATATATATATATATATATATATATATATATATATATATATATACTATATATATATATATATATATATCCCAATATGCAGTTTACACTATTTTAATCTTCATTTATGCATCTAGTTACAAATTACTCATTATATAAACTAAATTGTCAAGGTATTGCAAACTATATTTGTGTAGTTTATCGCTTATCTGATACTTCTTCGGAACCCAGTGTAAACCATTCCATATCCACACAGTTGAGTAACCTTAACCTTATTACCACCGAAATTATAAATTTTAACAATTTTAAGCATACATAATATGAACGTTATTACATTCTGCCAGGACTGACACGACCCTGGTCTAGAGTACGAGCTGTTTGCAGAGTCGTTTAATCTCACCCATCTGAAATAGAGACAACCAACCAGAATACACAGTAATCCTGACCATAATGCCCATCTCTTGGATTTGTTCTTGACAAATAATCCCGATTAATACAGGGTAGCGTACTGTCACCGCTTGGATCCTCTGTTTTCATCAAGAAACCTCAATGATTAACCCCCACACCTCCCCGTTCTAGGCCTGTCAGAGGGTGACCCCGATGGCACTTTGACAGGGCAAACAGGATAGATTTAGAAATTATCTTGCTGACATTCCATGGCGATCTTTCTTCTCTAGTGATCCCAATTCCACCCAGTCCCACATTTGCAACTTAATACTAGCTTGAGTATGGATTTATTCATGCCAAATCAACAGTTCACTAAAGGAATCAGAGCTCTCCAAAATGGACTGATGAAGCAACTGTGCCAGAGCAACAGCCCAAAATTCATTAGCGCGCAACTCTTTACTTAAAATCAAAAACATCTGAATCACTTCTCAATTTAAAATTGCTAGAAATCATGCAAAAGCTAAGCTATTAAATCTAGCTAAAATCAAACTTTCTCAAAAAGCAAGCATCAAAACTATTTAACAACCCTAATTTTAATAGAATATTCTGGGTAACTCTTAATTCTTTCAGTAATAACTTTAATAAATCATCTTCCATTCCCCTACTAAAATCTTCAGATGGTAACATTACAAATGACCCGCGTGGGAAAGCAGATATTTTTGCCAGTACATTTGCCAGAAACTCTACCATAGACGATACCGAGCCAGAATGTACGAGTACTAGAACTTGACTATCCCGAAAGTACCCTCTTAAAATACAGACAGAATACATAAAATCCATCCTGAACAATTTACCTACCAACAAAGCTCCAGGCCCAGATGGAATTCCGCAAATTATTTTGAAAAAGTATTCCCCTGAATTTGCCTCTGGTAGCTATCTTATTCGAGACTATGCGTACGTACTTCTTTATTCCCAAATTCATGGAAAGGAAGCAATATCCACCCAGTTTTCCGAAGAAAGGAAGTTCCTCTGGCCTCAATTACGAAGACCAATAACTGTCGCATCTTTCTCTTGTGGAAACATTTGAAACTTTAATTAATATGCGCATTGATAAACATCTTGAATCCAACAACTGGTAGTAATACGCAATATGATTTTCGCCACGAAAGATCCACCTTTGATATACTCAATCTCCTAACTCATATCATCCATCAATCAATTGATATGCATGGAGAAACTCAAATACAGTAACTCTTGATATTTCTAATGCTTTCGACAGGGAGTATGGCACCGTTCCCTATGTCCCAGGCTCCCTTGCAATGGACTAACGTCTTTAGTTCCTTTGATTTCTTCATATCTTAGTGACAGGAAAATAAGAGTAAAAATAGATGATATTATATTCCAATTTCTTGCCAATTAATGCTGGCGTGCCGCAGGGGTCAGTTCTGGCGCCAACCCTATTCCTGATTTGATATTAATGATCTCTTATCTGTCACCTGCAATCCCATCCATTCATGCGCAGATGACTTCAACATAGCGTTCATAGCTCATTCGCACTCAGACACCCATTTACAAGGAATCTAATATCTCTACCTCTCAACTTCTGTATAGCCATCACATAAATCAAGACACATCTGCGATTAGTGAATGGGAACAAAAACAACCTTTTCTCTTTTAATGCTAGTAAAACTAAATATATACAATTCACTAATAGTTTTGATATGTGCCAGATTCATGTATATTTACCTTCTATTGGCTTATAATATTCCCATCTCCAAAAGTATTGAAATTCTTGGCGTCTCACTTAACAATGCTCTCAGCTAGGACCTATCATATTAAATCACTTGCTAAAACCGCCTCAAAGAAACTTAGTTGAAACCTGCACAGAATCCGTAACTTCTTCGCTGATGAGCAGTCGAAAACTATAATTTATAAAAGTCATGTGTTAACTCTCAGCTTGAATAATAGCTCATCCTTGTAAGATGGATATGGAGAAAATTGCATTAAAAACGACTGGGCAAAATTCAGAAGAAAGCTGTTAGAATTATGAACAACCCACTAACAATACATAAGAAACTACCTCCCCTGCGAAATAGAAAGAGAATATTTGCACTCCCTTGCATTATTTTACGAGATATTTTTTGGCAAATGCTCGAGACGAAGTTGCGTCCATGGTGTCACCTCTCCATGCCTTCCCTTCGTGCTGCACAGCATCTGGTAGCACTTCATGACTGGAATGTCACTCAGCCATATTGCAGAACTTCTGCCTATCAGAATTCTTTCATTCCCCGGGCTGCATCTCAGTGGAGACATGCTTTCCCGGAATTTGACTACTCTCCAGATTTCAACCCCGCAGCTGTTCAAATCTAACTGTTTCAGATATTTTACGAACAGAGGACACCAGTAATCTGGATTGTGGCCCTGATATTATTCATTTCTTCTCCTTCGTCTATTCTGTTCTTATATATATATATATATATATATATATATATATATATATATATATATATATATATATATATATTACAGTGGATGGAGATAGGCTGGAATTGGTGGGGATTCAAATACCTGGGTACAATGATAGAAAAAAGAGGAAAATAATGCAAAAGAAAGTTATAAGCAGTGACACAAGGAAGAAAAGTAGCTCGTGCAATGAAGGCCTTGATAAGAAACAGAGGCTTGAGTGTTGCAGATGCACGAGGCTTACCTGAAGGAGTGTTAGTGCCAACTTTAACATATGGATGTGAGACTTTGGTGTGGCGTGAAAATGAAAACTCAAGAGTCAAAGCGGTAGAGATGGGACTGTTAAGGAATGTATGCGGAGTATAGAGGGTGGATAGGATGCGAAATAATGTGATTCGTGAAAGATGTGGAGTGAGGAAGTCGGTGGACACCAGAATTGAAGAAAGTGTATTGAGATGGTAAGGTCATGTGGAGAGAATTGATAACAACTGAGTAGTGAAAAACGTATATCTGAGCGAATTTGAAGGAGGGAGGAGGCGAGGTAGGCCAAGGAGAAAGTGAAGAGATATGGTGGATGAGCGTATGTGGATGAGAGGTTTGGAAGTCGGTGACGCTAGGGAATTGACAAGAGATCGAGCTGGCTGGAAAAATGTTGTGAGGAGAAGTGCATCATCAGGGACTGTGCACCCCTTTTTAACATGGCAGCATCCGGATTGACTCAATCGGAGTTTATGCAAAGCTACAGATCGTGATGAATGTTTTTGGCGTATCCAATAGAGCCAGGATTCTGGGGGTTTGAATGATGAGTGAATGGAAGCGTGACCCATTATTATTTAGTAAATTTAGGCCTGTCTGGACGTTGCTACTATTACCCTGCCCTAGAATGGGGGAAGGTCCGGTTTGATAATGATGATTATATATATATATATATATATATATATATATATATATATATATATATATATATGTGTATATATATATATATGAGAGAGAGAGAGAGAGAGGGGGAGAAGAAAGTTGATCATCACACAAAATCCAAACTTTGAAAGTGGTGGCAAAATAGTATAAGGAATGAAATTTGCTGCCCACTTACCCAGTGACAGAGATTAATGAATTCTGTGCATAACCATCCATTACTAAATGTCGTTTCTGAGCTGAGTGCTTCACAGAGATAACAAGAATAAAATGAAAAGATACTGTATTTATAGAACAGTGCTCCACAACCATTTTACTTCATGGCACATTAATCAGTTTGTTGAACTCCTGCGGCACTCTTAAACATTTGGCATGACAAATGTCTGAATTGCATAAAGTTATTTTAACTTTGGCTAACAAGTGATGAAGTGAAAACACTATTTTTAGATTAACATTAACGTAATTTAAAATAACGAATTGAATTTTGAATGTTCACGAAATTTACAATATCATTAAATAAGGATTATTTTGACTAAATGCACTGTTAAGCATTTGCTTATTTCACATGGGATAATTTCTCAATATTTTTTCCTTAGCAAATACGACCTTGGACAATTTTACCATGACAGGTTAAAAAATAAACGTGTAAAATACAGTAATACTTATGCTGTCTGGACGCCCACTTTCCAGACTGCTACTTGCAGACATTTTGGTCCCGGGAAAATATTCCCACAAATTGCAAAAAAATCGAGAAAAATCAGACGTTTTTCCCTCATGAGCGAGTGAACTCGGGCGCGGCGCGGACGAGCTGTGTTTTGGTGCGTAATTCTGCTGATCCTCTAGAGCGCCCCTGCATCCTCCTCACTTACCGCCCGTCTCTTGTTGTGAGCACTGCGCTCGTCATCATGACCGGCCACTTGCTTACTTTTGTGATGGTGCCCTAATTGCCTACAGGCTCTGGTGCTGCTCTCCTGTCTCTTCTTCGCGTGTGTGATGATGGGCCCGCCACATGGAAAGAGGAAGAGGGTTGTGACGACTCTGGAGAAGAAGAGGAGATATTAGACAAGGTAGATGAGATAATCCCAACCTCATGCATCCGCCCATGAATTCAGCAACTGGCATTCCCACTTTGTTTGATGTCAAGAGATCCTGTGACCAGGCTTTCATGCAGTACGCGTCTGGCTTCTCGTCTAAGAACAACGCGGCATGTAGAGAAAGATGATGTTTAATCCCCGATGCGCTGAAGTATCCAGCGTTGACTTGGTATCGACAACAGCGTGCTGCTGGTGTGCTGGTGTATGGCGCGAGGCTGAGAGCTGCTGCTGAGAGATTAAATGAAACTCGCGACCTGCCCCAGATTTCAAGGCATCCGAGTGTTGGCTCTTACGGCGTTCAGGCTGAGCGACATGGCCTTACTTACCTGGCGTAAGGCCCATAAGTAGCTTTGGACGCCAACGAGGATGCAGCAGAGGAGGTTCGGCACAAGTTGAAGGGCTTGTTGGGCAGGGAGGACCTTACTCACTATCAAGTCCGCAGCACTGATGAAGCTGATTTATTCTATAGCTCTTTAGCAATGGGGCTATACTCTAGCCGAGGAGATAGAGAAGTGATGTGCCTGGCTGCAAGCTCTCCGGAAGCAATGGATATCTGCTTTTTGTGTTGTGCTTGTCTTAACAGCATGCGCTGGCTTAAGCCACACATTGGCCCGGCCGTGCAAAACGGCCTCGGTGACTAGGTGGGGTGATGCATGTCCTTCACTGTGTTTGTACCATATCTTTGAAGGCACGATCCAATAACACATCTTCAAGGGCTGGTTCCACCGCCATTTCATCAAGGAGGTCATCAATTACCAGACGAACACACTGGGAATCCCACACGACCAGGCAAAACCCTCATGCTCCTCGATAATGCACCTGCTCACCCGTGCAACAAGGACAGTGGCTGAGATTAGGCGCATTAGGTGCATGTTTATGCCACCTAATACATTTCCAACTGCTCGGCATCCAAACAATGGACCAAGAGAGTGATCGTGGCAACGATGAACTATGCCGAAGGACATTCCTAGATAGGCGAGTGTCATGGTAGTTCTCGAGGACAAGGTTGAGATCAGCATCAGACGGGACATGCGAGGCCAGCGAGCTTTGGAAAACCTTTGCTGCTACAACATCAAATATGCAACCTACAACTGAGCCAATGCATGGAAGGAAGTCCCTGTCAGAACTCTAGAGAAATGGTTGGTCTCGTCTGCTTCGGGAACGAGTATGTGAAGCACGAGTTTCTAGGTTTTGACGTGAATGACACATGCATGTCTGCGTGCGGGTGGCGACGATCTTGATGTGGACAAAATGCATGAATGGTTAGATGACGACGAGAACAATCCTAGGTATCAGACCATGTCACAATATCAAGATTTAAATCTTCTCAGTTGCAGATATCAGATGCCCAACTTGAAGCTTCTGATGGATGGCGGCGATGTCTGCAGGCTCATCTCAGCGTGACACTACTCCAGCCATCCCCAAGCTGAGTGCACTGCTCGGGAACACATAGGGTTCGTTCTCGACTACCTCGAACACCCGGACTGTGACAGGGAGATGGAGCGCAGAGACTTGTTGTGAAAGTGTGCGCTTTCAGGCAGCGCATCATTTATGCCAAAATCGTCGTTGCTTGCGTCGTTCAGCCATTGACAGCTTTTTCAGGCACGCGTGACCCCATCTATGCCCAGCCCTGGCTCCACACCATTGCCTCCCCATCACAGGCCCTCATTCTCAGAGCCGCAGTCCCGGCATCAGGCGCGGTGGAGTCACCGCTGGACGTGAGTTTGCGCCTGGCTACAGGGAGTCGTCTGCAGTGAGTGAATCCATCACCGCGACCCAGCCAATCACCCCTGAACCACCTGCATCAGCTGCTCTCAGTTCTGATGATGGTTAAACAGCAAAGAACTCTCCGCTGGAGCCACGCAGGAGGCTTGGTGTTATTGCCGTGAAGAAAATGATGTGTAGTGTTAAGAAGTGGGAATTGTCAGTCCAAAGACTTAAGAGCAGAGTGCAACACTGATTTTATTAGCGTTCACTGGAGCGCAGAATAGGTTTGTGTGTAGTGATTATAAGGCGTCCGATTTATAAGTGCAAGCACTTAATTGCAGGGTGCAACGCTTATTTCCGTAAGGAGTGCGTGGAAGCGCGAGTAAGAACTGGATTTCGCGTGTAAAGGAGAATGGAATTCACAATGCAAATGACTAAGTTCGGTGCACGACTTCATGTACAGTGTACTGTAGGTGCTTCGAATGCTCACACACTGTCGGGGGTACGAGAGGAGGCGCCGTTATTCATTGAGATTGGCAGGAGACTTGTGAGTGCAGAATGTTTCATATTGTACTGTATTATCCATACTTACCTCTAAAACCTCGTTTCCTTCTTTTAAATGTCCCTTATTGGTGTGAATAAGTGTAGAATATATGCATGTGCAGTAAGGAGATATTTTTTGAGAGTTGGAAGCTAGGTGAAAGTCCAGTGGAATGTTTTCAGTCCAGGAGCCAGGAGGCTATGTAAGTACGGGAATGTTTAATATTGTATAAACTCACGCTTTAAGGCCTCTGTTCTCTGGTTCTTTGCATTTATTTAAGTCTTTTATATCCCTTATTGGTGTGATTTAGTCTTAAATTGGTGCTATGCATGTTGTATGGAGTTGTATGGAGTGTTATTCCTGAGTCAGGAGTGAGACCCGAGCTCCATAAGTACAAGTCCAGGAGGCTGGGGCCCACTTTCCTGATAGGACCACTTTCCGGACATGTATTGGGTTTACTGGTCAGTTAGTGGAAGGATTACTGTTATACTCTATATATATATATATATATATATATATATATATATATATATATATATATATATATATATTTCCAGAGACTAAGCTAAATAAAAAATGTCAGAAAAACTTTCTGCAGCTATTCTGTCAAAATATTTTCTTAGAAAATAAATATATTTTGATACATTTGCTGAAAGGTAATGAGAAACTGAGACTACTATTTTGAGGGCAGGTTCTTAATACTGCTTGTTCTGTTACAAAAAGATCCACACTTGGAGATAATTGAGTTTTCTCTTTTCAGCTCTACCTAAAATATGTTTAAGAATATGCTGCTGAATTTATTTCTGGAGTTACAGTAACTCTTAACATTCACAGAGTCTTTCATGCCTTCAGAAAGCTTTGCAGAAAGTCTATGCCTTGGAGGAATGAGTATTGTACTTAGGCCAGGAGGAAGTCTACAAAACTACTGCCAAGAGATACAAGAGAAATGAAGATGTCTATTTAAAAACTCAGTTTAAGAAAGCCTGTGTCCATTTTCGGTGGGTTCTAAAAGGCTGACGTTGCTCCTCGTGGAGAACATACTATTTCTCATCATTAAGCCGTGTCCACACGTTTACCGTTGGTCTGGAAAAAGAATGAGCAAGATACTAGGCTAGCATTCACTTTCACTTGCCTGGTACTTAAACTTTCCAAAGGTGCTTCTGTATCCAATGCACTCTGAGTACCCTTCATCCCTGGCAGAGCACTTTATAATGTTTTTAAATCAGATTATCATCAAGCCTTTTAGCTGTTGTTGCTGCTGACAGGAAAAGTTAGATTATTTCTTTCTGCCCTGTAGAGGGGAACCTTTTCATAGCACAACAACATCACTGTACTGTATGCTGCCCTTCAGCTGTATAGTGACCTGATGACGTCCTTATGATTCGCCACTTGCTTATTTTGATCCTATATTATTTTTATTTGAAACTTTATAATGGAATATGGGCTGAAGGTATAATCCTCACTAATGATAAGATAGTATTATTCTATCATTTCCCAAGCCAGGAATGAGATCATTCTCATGCATCTAAATATCGTCCAAAATTGACTGATGCATTATCTGTGCAAATTCTTTGAGAGAATAATGTGAACTTTCATTTGGTATCTGGAAGAGGAAAATGGCTCTTCTCTCCGTCACAAAATGTATTTCGTAGGATGCTATGTACGTAGACAGCCTCACTAATATGAGTTGGCAGTCTCTGAGGCTTTTACATCTCGACAGCATCTTAAGGTTGATTTCTTTGATTTGGAAAAGGCATACAATACAGCCTTGGCACCGAGACATTCTGAAATGCTTCACGACTAGATATGTGGCTTGCCCTACTTATTGTTCGCTGAAGTAGTGAGTAACTGTCAAATCTAAGACATTCTGAGTCAGCTTCACATTTCGGTAGATGTGTGGCCGCCTTCCATTGTTCATGAAAGTGACTGCTGTGTAAATCACCCGCAGGTTTCAAATTCCGATATTAGTTTCCTCGGCCTCTGTCCCTCGACTTCAGGAAGGAAGAGATGTTCCATAGGGAAGTATGCTTATTTTACCTATATTTGCCGTGACCATAAATGACATAATGGGTTCCCTGCTAGAGGAGATGTATTCTTCCCTTTATCTCTGCTGACCTATGGATATGGTTGGATCCCGGATATGTGCAGCTGTGAGGAGAATGCAGCTAGCGCTGGACGGAATTCTGCGTGGAGGGGATCAGAGAGGTTTTTTATTATTTATTCAAGCAGGACTGTGGCTATGCATTTTAATAAGAATAAAGGAGGTTCACCCAAACCCTGACTTATTTCTAAGTGGAATCCAGCTGCAGTGCATGGAGGAGAACAAGGATTTGTTGGCTTGAACATTTAAATGTCAACATGTAGGCTTTACATTTGAAACTTCTAAGCTTGTTTGCATACATCGAATTTGTTGAGGGTATTGCACGCCTCGTGGGAGGTACTGATCGAGAAAGACATTCATACACCCCGAAAGGTAGAACTGAGGAGGTAGCTTCGCACCATGGAGGCACACTGAGTCAGAATTTCTCTGCCCGGCTTTTTATGACTTGTCACATTAAATCTAGTATTGCCAATGACAGGTATCAGTCTCATCCAAGTATTTATCAAATAAGTAAACTTATACCAGGAGAAATTAATGATATAATCAAAAGAATGTGTGATCATCCGCTACTGCTTTATACAGGTCAAGATCAAGATGAGTATCTGTAATAATTGTGTAAAAACTAACTTTCTTACTTAAATTTGGCATACCTTCTTTCGTTGTCTGTCTTTCACTCTCTCTCCGACGTGGTGCTCCTCTTCTCTCTCTTCCTCTGCATAGATATATTTTCTCTTAAATTTTTTTAGCCTCCCCATTGTCTTTCTCTTCCCTCCCCTCTTTCTCTAGGTACTTACTTAGATTTTAATTATATTCAATCAGTCAATCTTCCACCTTCTCTCTCTCTCTCTCTCTCTCTCTCCCTGATTTGACGTGACGTGACGTCACCTGCGCAAGTGCGTGAAGGAGTAGACTACCTCCTCGACTCCCTTTGCAGCGCATATACTCGTATCAAGCTGCTTTGTGGGATCTAAACTTGTCTACGGTTGTGAGGGTGTGCTCCTCTGCTGCTGTGCTGCTGGCTTCTGATATTCTCGATCCTGTGCATCATGCTGGTTTGCATCTTGCTACTTGTATACCAGATACTCCCCAATTCCTAGCTTGTTGGTTGAGGATGGAGTACCTCCCGTAGGTCTGCAGCGCAAGTCACTGATCATTCAATGCTAGAAACGTGTGAGATGTATGCCAGACTCACTCACTGCTATCTGTGTGTCACAGCAGTCATTTTACCTGAATTATGAATATTTTCATCATCGCATATCGCATTCCTTTGGGTACATGGTCAGGCAAATTATGGGGGATATAGGTCTGTCTGCAGAGATTATCTGTTCTGTCTGGCTCCCAGCGATCGCTCCAGGGTTCGTTGCTGAGGTGTGATGTGACGAGCTATTGAAGGTACGAAGTCTCCTCTGTCTTGTCTAGCTGTCCTATCAGCTATTTCTTTCCATTCACCCATTCACGGAGGCAGCGGCCATGTAAATACGTAGATGGTTCCGAAGTCAGACACTAGGGTCAAGTCTGAGTAGTTTTTTCAAATTTTGTGAGGGGAAGGAAGTCTAACTCTATATTCTACTGTTTTTACTGCAGAATGGACTACTGTCATTTTTTAGCTCTTCAGCTGATTTTGACACCTTGAGGAAACTTCTTTTTACTATTTTTTGTCATTCTTAAAGGGACATTACGGCTCTTGAGTATTTTAATTAAGCTCAATCCCTGGACGTTACCGTTCTTGATTGGCTTTTACATATAGAAAGGAGTGGTAAGCTTGTCAGAAGTTTTGTTGGGTTCCTGCACATGATGGGTGTGGAGGGCAATGGCAGGAGGGATGCATTAATTTTGCTAAAGCCGTGTATTCTCGACGGCTCACCAACCAACTACCTGTTCCCTGCTTCCGATATGACACCATCCTTGAAGTCTACAACTTGTTGGCTGAGACAGTGAGATGGTGGTGCTCATAATAAATTAAATGAAAATTTTCAAAGCATGGTTGTCCCGAGGGTTCTTCCATCCATACATCGGCGACTGGCGGTATTGTTGCTCGGCGTCCCGTTGGGCACTCACGGCTTATGCAAGGGTTCCTGATGTGAGGTAGTGCCCAGCTGTATTGTGACGATTGCCATGATCCTCTTACTGTCCGTCACTTGCTGATTAAGGTGTTCAAGTCTGGGGGATCTACGTCAGAGATTCCTTCATGAGCATAGTGGGGAGGATTGTGCTATAGTTTCAGTCCTTGATGCTTAGAGGAGCCTGAGGACCACTTCACCAGTGTTTTTGTTTTCTTCAGGTGGCTGGCTTCCTGCCACTGTTATAGGTAACTGGTATTTACTTAACTACTCTGTTTTCAAATTTTAAGTACAGCATCTTATTTTTTTATGGGCATGTCAACTTTATTTTATTATGCAGTAATTCATTGCGTCTTTTACCTTGTTGACCGACGGCATAAGACACTGGCAGTTGCGCCGCCATTTTCTTATTATATTTAATAATCAATAAATCAATCGTGCCTTCAGAGACAGATAACTAAATGATGTTTCAGCAGTGGAAGCAAAAAAATCACAAACTGAGTCACACTGCTTAGTATAACACCTAAGTTTTCTAGTACGATATTAATTTCTTGTGGACAGCTCAATGTCAGGGTAAACTTTATAATAATAACACTAAAACACAAACAGCCAATGCGCTTATATATGCAAGACTCACGGGCCAAGGCGCATCATACTGAATGACTCACGCATACACTCCAATAAGTTTTATCAATGTCCAAATGAGACAGCCCCTGGCGACGGCTTCATAAGTAGCATACTCGTATAACAGGAGTATATGAAAACGAATACTGAATATTACTACATTCGTTTATTTATTATCAATACAGTACTACGTTATGTCTGTTATGTTAATTTACATATTAATTTTAATGTCTCCGGACAGACAAACGAGCGCCGACCAAAGGACTGGACAAACGACATGGTATGGAGGTTGAAACATGTAATGCTAAAGGGGTGCAAATGATGAGATGAAAAAGAAAGCGAGAGATTTACCAGGTGCTTGAGGGATGCAAAAGTGGAAATGTATATGGAATTAACTGAGATTAAATGGATAGGTGAGACTGTGAGACAGAATGGGGTATGGATGGATTTGTATGCGTGGGAGTAGGATGAGAATTAGAGAGGGCAAAAAAGGGAGCATGTATTGTGTGTACAACAGATGGAAGGAGAGTATGAGATCAGTACTGGATCAGTTGGTTCAAAGTTTGTGTGGAGTACGATTCAAGGTAAAGAAATGCAAATGAGGGCAACCTGTATGTCATCTATGTGCCAGTGCAAAATTGTGCAAATGAGAGTGAAAGAAAAGTTCTGGATAAATGTAGAAAGCATGCATGGAAAAGTTTGAGAGAAATGTGGGAGTGTTTGACTGGAGGATATGAATGGAAAAAGTAGGGAAAGTGAGGGTGGAAGGAGTAGTTGGTGAGTGGGGATGTACCTACAGAAGTGGATGAGAATCAGCGGTGATCTAGTGGACATTTGTGCAGGGAGGGAGTTGGTGATAGCCAATACCTTCTTTAGACGCAAAATGATCCACAGGTATACGTGGCTTGTGATGAGAAGTGTGGGTAGTGAACTGAATTAATGGAAGACATTGATTAAGTATGGGTGTGTGGATGATAGAATGAGAAGGTGTGTAATGGATGCATGACCATACAGACGTTGGGGGACTGGACTTTTGACCGCCATGCTTGGTGGGAGTGAAAGTCAAGGTTCAAGTGCAATGGAGGAAAGGTCAGGAGGAAGCAGTCCATACAAGAACGGTAGAAAGGTTGCAAGAGGATGGAAAAAAGGCAGAATAAGTGCAAGAAGTGGAAGAACAATTGGGTAGAATATGTTTTGGAGCAAATGGGGGATGTGGAAGATGTGTGTAAGACATTTACAGAAGAAATTTTTGCAGTTGGGGGAGGCGGTGGCAAAATCGGTAGAGAGGGGGTCTGCATTCCTAATGGACCCATGTTCAAATCCCGGCTGGGACAGGGAACAGTTTAAGGATTTGAATTTCTTAAAAGGCAGACTTTTCATCCTTGATCTGCAGATGACCATGCGACGTGTCACTAAAGTACCCACGGTAATCGCCAGTCTTTCACCCACCAGTCCTGTCCACATGAGACAGTCTAGCACGTATTCAGTATGAGTGGTGGGTGTTAGAGCCAGAACGCTGGTGACATGTGGAGATGTAGGAGGACTACTGGGCCCCATCAGGAGCACTACTGGGACTTGGGAATAGTCCTGATTCGTCAGCCTGTCTCTCCATGTGACTCCACAGGCTCCTCTTAAGTGAGATATTCAAAAAAAAAATTTGAGCAAAATGTGAGGTGGTGTGTGGGATGAAAAGAACACGAAAAGGAGGGTGCAAGAAAAAGCATGGTGGAATGAAGAGGTGAGACAAGCTGTGTCACAAAAAAGAAACCATATAACTAGTGAGTGGACGGAGCATGACATGGGCGTGGAGGAAGTTGTGCGACGGAAGAAAGAGTTATATGTAGAGAGGACGTATGAGGTGAAAATATAGAGTGTTCTGAAGTGAGAGTGAGAAGAGATTCAGAAAGGAATATGAGTGTAAAGTGTAGGGAATGTAAGAAAAGGTTCTGGAAGGAGGAAAAGAGGGAGTTGGACAGAGGGTGATAAAGTTAGTCAGCCGTAGTGAAAGTTAAAAATGGTACACTGATAGGAGAGAAAGGAGAAAAAGTGCCAGCAGATAGAGAGAACACGTTAAAGGAAATGTTAAACATAATTGAAAATGAAAGTAGTGCGAGTATGAGCGGCTGGTGAATGGCTGGGAGAAGGAGGGAGGTGAGAAGTGAGATGAAGAGATCAGTAGGATGAAAGTAGTGGAAGCAATGAAAAAAAAGTCAACATGAGGAAGCCCCAGGAATTGATGAAGTGTGTATTGAAATGCTGAAGCATGGGGAAGAGATAGTAACTTTTGTAGAATGGATTTGGAAGATATGCAGACTGGCCTGTGAGGGAAGGTAGTGTCCCGGATAGGATTGGAAGTCAGGTATGGTATTCCTTCTCGTACAAAGGAAAAAGGGAAAAAGAAAGTGTTTCATAACCAAAGGGGGCATTTGTCTTCCTAATGTAATGGGAAAAAGTATATGGTAGGATACTTATTTACAGAGTTAGGGAAATAACAAGAGGAATTACTTGGAGAAGAACGAGGAAGGTTTTAGGAAAGGATGGGGTTGTGTAGATCAGATATTCATTCTTAGGTCTTCCATTGAAAAGGATTCTAGAGAAGGGAAAGTAGTTGTATGCAGCCTTCATAGATTCGGAGAAAGCATATGACAGAGTGGAGAGACAAGTAATTTGGAAAGTTTCAAGAATATATGGAGTAAATTGGTAGTTGTTGAATGCCGTGAAGAGTATGTATGAGGGTGCTAATGCTGCAATGCGTGTGGATATTGAACTGAGCGATATTTTCTATCTGAATTGAAACCGGGATTTGTTATGTCTCCAGGGTTGTTTAAGCTGTAAATGGATGGAGTTACTAAAGGGATACAAGGCAGGGCAGTGGATGTTGAAGCTGCCCAAGTGAGAGTGGGCAGGGTTTGGAAACTTCTTGTATTGTTCTTTGCAGATGATACTATATTGTTAAGTGAAGACGAAGGGGAACTGAAAGGCTTGATTAATGAGTTATGGAGAGTGTGTAAGAACGGAATCTGAAGGTAAATGTAGGGAAGAGTAATGTTATGGTCTTTGATAGAAATGAAGTCACTGAATGTACAGTGAGATTGGATGAGGAGGAAATGGAAAATTTGAGTGCATTTAAGTACTTGGGTAATGCGATGAGTAAGGATGGAAATTTGGAGGATCAAGTGCTTGAAAGGGTACAACAAGGAAGAAAGGCTGCTGATTCTTTGAATGCAGTGATAAGAAATAGGGATGTGGGCATGGAAGAAAAAAGTCACTGCATGATAGTATTGCAATACCAACTCTAAAGTATGGAAGTGAAGCTTGGACTTGTTGGAACGATACAGGTAAAGAGTGAAAGCACTGAAAATGAGTTATTCGACAGGAGCACGTGCATGGAGGGACAGACCGAAAAATGAGGAAGTGAAGGAGCATGTTGTTGTGGATGTGGATGTGAGGGAAAGCGTTAAGTGAAATACATTGAGGTGGTTTGGCCATGTGGAGAGGATGGAGAGCGAGAGACTAACAAGGAGAGTGTATGTGAGTGAGGTGGAGAGGGTAGAGGGCGAGACAGGCCGAAGCCAGGGTGCGATGGAGGGATGGAGTGGAGAGGTATATGAGGGAGGGTATGTGTGTGCTAAGAGTAGGGAAGTGAAATGGCGGGGTATAGGGCGACATGGAGGCGATTTGTTTGTGGCAGCCCCTTACGAGATTGAGGGTCTGGCAACAGATAAGATGGAATTTCCCCGAATTGCTTTTAAGAGGAGGAGGGTAATATAGCAGCACACCAGGAAGCCTATGGCGGCACGCCCAAAGATTAATGCATGCAGTGGGTAGTATAGGGCGAAATTTTTGTGGTCTGGGTACGTGGAGTGAATGGAAAGTTTGAGACTGACGAGGGAGGATGGTGATGATTATAGAGAGTGCTGGTCTGGGGACTGAGTGGGGCATGTGTGGTTGTGGGTTGGATTCTGGTTGCTGCAGGGATTATTTTGTGGATCTGAAAGAGTGAGAGAGAGAGAGAGAGAGAGAGAGAGAGAGAGAGAGAGAGAGAGAGAGATGGGGGGAGTGACACACAGACAGCCAAATACAAAAACCTACCAGATATGTTCCTACCCAACTTCAGGTTCACACAACAGGGAAGTGAGGAAGAGCATCTGCATTTGTCCATCTTCCAGCAGCTTTACTTACAATCTCACACACCAGAATCAACAGACCTGCGGCATGTCCACCGGTCAGAACTACAAACATGCCATGGAACGAGAATTGATGGCTTAGACCATCCACTCAGATGATTTTCTCAGATTAACGTTTGACCTAGCCCTGTGACAAACAATAGGTTTATTCTGTTTCTGATCCTTAACCCGTCCACTAAATATTGTTAATATAGGATGAAATCTGTCAGATGTATTTTGCTCACACACACACACACACATACACACACACACACACACACACACACACACACACACAATACACACACACACACACACACACACACACACACACACACACACACCGCTCGCTGGTGCAGTGGTAACGTTCTCGCTTGCCAACTGGTGGATGGGAGTTATTGCTCAGGTTGCGAAAAGTTTCACTGACGAAGTGAGTGGTTACTGTCCCCCTTGAGCAAGGGGACGGGTGTGTGCATGTGTGAAGGTCACAGCCTTGCCCTTAGATCGGACTATATGAGCTCTCAGCTCCCTTCCAGGAGGGTAAAAAGCTGACAATCACGACCATCAAGTGATCCTGACCTTGGGGGACCCGGTGAATTACACACACACACACACACATGTGTACTATGTGTGTGTGTGTTTGGGACTGGGCACAGAGACACAAGAGCATGATGTGAGTTGAGAGAAGATTGAGCCATACAGCTATCAAGTGCCACCCATAGGTATGTGAGGGTGAGTGTTGTACTGACGGTGATGCTGGTGGGTAGGTTGTGGCAGGAGGTAGAGTTAGGTAGCACGGTCTTGCTCCACTGGTTATTACAAGCCAGCCTCAGC
>NW_027642300.1:0-4995 GCF_032717465.1 Coenobita brevimanus | reverse complement strand
CTGTGACAGTCTACACCGATCACAACCCCCTGATTTTTATTCGGCGGATGCGTAACCAGAACCAGCGATTTCTCAGATGGGCACTTCTGATTCAGCAATATCCCCTTGTGGTGAAACACATCAAAGAGGTGGACAACTTAGTTGCTGATGCCCTTTCTAGAGCTCTACGGACGTCGGCCAGCAGTAGTCCTCCTGTCTGTACTATGGAGGACTTAGAGGGGGAGGTGTAACGGCTGTTGCTGTCCTCCATGCTATTTATTTGGTTTTACACTTATGAAATAATTCGGATGCCTCACAGCTGTTTGAAAAGTTCAGAAGAAGCCTGATCAACTTTTCGAGTGCTTCAAATCTGGTTTTCTGAAGGGATCCAAGGCTTTATTACCACGTCTTTGAAGCTACAGCTTGGGACATAAATTTGCCGGGAAACCTGCCGGGGGCAGTTGATCAGTGATGTCTGGACTGATCAGCTCACTGCCCTTACTCTACTTTGCTCCTCTGCTGTGATTACCCTGAAGTACCACCTGTATTGTGTATTGTGTATGGAGAGACTGGGACTGATTCTGTGCTGCTTATCTCGTGTGAGATTCCGTCTGGACCACCATACAGATATGTATATGATGTGAACACTGATCATGTAGACAGGTTAACTTCATTCAGTGGTGTGAAACTTTGATTTGTTTCGCTTTTGTTCTGTACAACATTTGGGGATATTTAATGGGTTGGTTTTGTGTAATATGTAAAGTAATGTAATATTTTTGTAAATTAAAACTTAGTTTTTTTTTGTGTGTTTACTTAACTGGAAAAGCTATTTGGATCCGCAAGGAAATCTTTCATACCTGGGAAATAAGTACAATGATTGGAGGGAACTGCTTTTGCGGTATTGTAGTTCCGTATCCCTAGACCAAAGAGACAGCTTAATAATTACTACCAACTACAAACCGTAAAATGGGGGCCTGTCCGGGATTTTCTTGCTGCTCTAGTAATTACCAGTGAGTAATACACCACTGGAGTAGAGTTTGCCTGTGTGCATGAGGTGTGTATAATTATTGCAGGTTGATCAGGATTGTGCAACTGTTTATCTTAACCTTGCTTAAATGGTTTACTACAGCCTACTTTATCGTGTGTATTCTGATCGGTATTCCCGTTAGGTGATTAAGCAGTTTGCCTCCTGGTTAGCTTGAGGTAATGGGAATGGATCTTTTCAGGGTGAACCATACAGTCGTTTAGAGTGAGTCGGGACCCATTTATTGTTTACGCCCTGGCAGGCGGCGTCATATTGGTCCTATTATGCAGAGAGAGAAACCTGATCTACGTAGTGATTTAACCAGTACCGTACCCTTGCTGTTTACGTGAGCTATCCGGACCTACTTACTGAGTTAAACTAATGCCGTATCCCTGCATACACTTAGTCAGTATACCAAACTCTTCTCTGAACTTAAACTTAATCCGGATTATCTCGTGTTAGTTTAAAGTTTACCATTCATTATCTACCTTTGTAATGTTCATAGGTAGACCATAATTACTGCAGTCGTGTTTGTGGGAAAGTGAAGGGATTATATGGATCCATACCCATTTTCTTTCATTACTCATAAACCGCAGGATTATCGTTGTGCTGTAAACTTGGTTGGATTAAGCGACTCAAATTGCTGAGGGTTTGATCTCGCTGTCAATAGTCTGCTTCAATAATTCATGTTTACCTGACCAAGTTTACTTCACCTGGCAAAATTATTTTGCCATTAGTCCTAGCGAACCAAGGCAAACATTAACTTTGATTACCTGCAATAAATAGCCTATGGTGTCCATATGGAACTGAACTTGGTGCAGGTCGAATGGTAACTTTCTCTCAAGAGTAACTTTAACGTGGATTAAGATGGAATCATTTAATGTCGGAGATTTCTGTGAAAATCCTTCTCTTGATAAATTAACTAGACTAGTAACTAAAGACAACTGGCTTTTCATAGCTCAGTATTTTGAAATCTCTTATCCCAGCTCTGCCACTAAAGAAGTGCTAAAGAATACTGTTGTGGAAGCCTTAGTCACCAGAAAGCTTTTGCCTCCGGAAGCCATTGACACTCTAACACCTATGATTTCATGTAACTTGAGAGTAGAAGACAAAGATCGTAATGACACTAACGGCGAAGTAAGCTCTGATTACGATAACCATGCTGCTGGAATAAAATCCCCAGTCGATGATTCGTGGTCAGCAGAAAGACTTGAATTCGAGAGAGAGAAACTATTACTCATGAAAGAGACCAAAGAGTGGGAACTGGCTTTAAGAGAGAGAAAGAGTTAGAGACTGAGAAACTAAAACATGAGTTGGAGGTTGCCAAGTTTAAACCTGAACAACAAAAAGAATCTAAGAATGAAGCTACAGTTAAACCATTCAACTTGGCTAAAACTATGTCCCTTGTTCCCCAGTTCTATGAGGAAGACCCTGATAACTTTTTCCGTACCTTTGAAAAGACTGCTGACCATTTACAGTGGCCCCGCTCTGAGTGGACTTGGCTTCTACAACCAAAGCTAACCGGTAAGGCTGCTATAACTTTTTCTAATTTAGATTGCATCAGTGATTATGACCTAGTCAAACGGTCGATCCTTGACGCCTATGCAATTACACCTGATGGATATCGCCAGAAATTTAGATCCCTCACTAAATCTACCCAGAGCACTTACCTGGAATTTGCCAGAGAGAAGCGAAAGTTGTTTAATAAGTGGTTGGATGGAACCGAAACTAAGACCTTTTCTCAAGTGAAGAATCTGATTGTATTTGAAGAGTTTAAGCGAAAGTTGCCCTTTGACATTCTGACACATATTGAAGAAAGGGGTGAAAAAGATTCAACTAAAGCAGCACAGATTGCAGACTCATTTGCACTTCTAAGGAGGTCACGGCTGAATGGTGAAAGTGGGGGCAGGTCAAATTTTGTAAAGTCCTCCTCTAGTCAAAGCCCTGGTTCTAGCGGGGGTAACGCCAGCAAATATATGCAACCAGTCTCTTGTAGCTATTGCAAACAATCAGGTCACAGTATAGATTGTTGTAAGGATCCAAAGTGTAAGAAATCCAGTGTAAATCAGAAATCAAGTTTAAATCAACTGTTTGCAAAACCATCAGTGAGCTCCTCTAGTGTAAAATCTGGGAAACCTGTTACTAATCTGATCCATCCAGGCTCTCAGGATGATCCTTTCAAGGATTTTAAATTTAAGGGTGCAGTTTCACTGGATGTCAATGGTAAATTCTAACCAATTAATCTTCTTAGGGATACAGAAGCTGCTCAAAGCATTTTATATGAGCCCTGTCTACCAGGCATCAAGAAATATATGGGAAAGACCTTGCTCCTTAAAGATCTGTCTCCTTATCCTATAGTAAAGCTTGCCAAGATATTCCTTAAATGTGATTTTTTGTCGGAAGAAGTGACTGTGGGAGTTACAGAGAAACCTCTTCCTGTGGAAGGAGTTGGCTTAATCCTTGGGAACGATCTGGCTGGAAAGGTAGTTTGCCCAGACTTGCATTTGGTTAACACTCCCCTGTCGTCTAGTCCCACCTCTGAGATAGATGAGGAGCATCCACATATCTTTCCCCTTTGTGCAGTCACCCGTTCTCAGAATCACAAAGACAGTTCTGTGCAAACTCCAAGTGCTCTTCCTCTTGATAGCCTTATCTCGCAAAAGATAACTAAAGATAATCTACTTAAAGCTCAGGATTGTGATGTCTCAGCAGCAAAGTGCAGACATATAGCCGGGGATAGCTTCTTGGGTCAAAAGGTGCCTTGTTTTTATTATCAGGATGGACTCCTGATGAGAATGTATCGTCCTCCAGAGCTTACTGATTTGGACAGCTGGGCAGAAGTGCACCAGGTTGTTATACCTTGTTCTGTTCGTCATTCCCTAATGGAGATAGCCCATGATGGTTTAGCAGGGCATCTTGGAATTCAGAAGACCTATAAAAGACTTTTGCAGCATTACTGTTGGCCAGGGATGAAGAAGGATGTCAGCAATTTTGTAAAATCCTGTCATGTCTGGCAGATCGTAGGCAAGCCAAACCAAACCATTCCCCCATCTCCTTTACAACCTATCACTGTAGATTAGGAGCCATTCGAGAGAACAGCAATCGACTGTGTGGGACCCTTATCAAAAACAAAAAAGGGTAATCAGTATCTTCTCACGGTGATGTGTACAGCTACATGTTATCCAGAAGTATACCCTCTTAAGAATATTTCTGCTAAATCCATAGTTAGATGTTTGCTCCACTTGTTCACATCTGTAGGGATTCCAAAAGAAATTCAGTGTGATCAGGGTACTAACTTTACAAGTGACCTGTTTCGGGAGGTTGTTAAGGGACTGGGGATTACTCAGCAGTGGTCATCGGCTTACCACCCGCAATCCCAGGGATGTCTCGAACGATTTCACCAAACATTCAAATCCATGATTAAGAAATACTGCTTTGAAACTGGGTCAGACTGGGATGAAAGTATAAACTTTTTACTATTTGCTCTAAGGGAATGACCGCAAGAATCACTGGGATACTCCCCTTACGAGTTGCTTTATGGCAGGCAGATACGGGGCCCTCTGAAGGTATTAACAGAGCAATGGTTTGCAGACACATCATCTGATCCAAAGCGTACAGTATCCCATTACATGGACAACCTTAAATCTAAATTAGGTGAAGTAAGAAAAGTAGCGCTGGCTGATCTTTCGGATAGTTTGCAGAAAATGAAATCCCGCTCTGATGCCACAATCAAAGTTCGTGGCTTTAGTCCTAGGGAAAAAGTCCTGTTGTTTCTCCCAATACCTGGAAACCCTCTTAAGAGTCAGTTTATAGGACCCTACATTGTTTCCCATAAAGTGTCTGTAATTATGTTGTTCAAACTCCAGACAGACGTAAGAACACTCAATTGGTTCATATTAATTTAATGAAGCCATATGTTTGCAGGGAACTACAGGAGGACTGGACCAATGGTCAACCTGTTTCTTGTGAGGTACCTGAAGGGGATTCTTCTG
>NW_027642299.1:0-31968 GCF_032717465.1 Coenobita brevimanus | reverse complement strand
AACACGTCACTTCCCGAGGTTTTCCGCACCTTCGACATCCCCCAGTCCCGAGGTATATTCGAAAAAAAAAATTTTGGCTAAAACCTTCGCTTTTGGTGAGAAACATCGAAAATTCATAGAGAAATCGCTCACCTGAGGTTTAAAGTACCCAATCCAGGTAGGAGTTCCTCCTTACCTGACTGGGTTTTCTAACACGCTGGCACCAAAGATAACGAGTTCTATGGGAGGGTAACAATTTTATCCACTCATAAATGGTATTTATTTATTTACTTCGTACGAATGTATATGTAGTATGTGAGTATATTGGTGTTCAAGCAGTAATAAAGGCATTCTAAGCATTGTTTCAGTCACTAACTAATCACCATACCTGACCTTTTTTTTGCCACATTACCTGATCATTATTTCTGGCTGTTTCTTCTTCTAATGCTATGTAAACATTGTCCTCCACAGTGTCATCTAATTTGGAATCACTCTGGGCTTCCACCTTTTGAACTATCTGTTACTAGCCAGGTCACTGGTAACAGGCCCTTTGCCAAGACAATGGCATGAGGGGGGGAGGGGGGAGGTTATGCTGTGTAAGGCATTGTCCCTGCTTGGCATCTTGTAAAGGAATAGGGGAAGGTGTCCCGTGTATACATACGAAAAATCACGCACGAAAATTGAAACTTGTGCAAATTAGAGACCTTGCAATTGCACAACGTACTGGTACGTCGCCGGGACAGACAAATGCAAATCGTTGCAACGTACTGATACGTCGACGGGATGTGGCGGGATAAAGTAGGTTCAGTTAACTCGGTTAAAGAATTCTGGGAACTCTCAAGGGTGGACACTAGACCAATTGAATGACTATTTGAAAACTCCTTTTTGTTCACATCACGCTGTCTCCTGAAACATTTCTCCGTAGTATGACCAAACTTACTACAATAAGTACATTTACTTTTCTGAAATCTAGAGGTGGAGCTGGTATTTACTTCCTGAGAAACTTCATCTTTATTCTGCACTGTAGCTGTTACCTGTACTCTGAGTAGAGGCAACGTACTTACTCTCAGCTTTCCTTTTTTCTTTAGAATATCTCTTGTGAGTGAGAACATATTTATCAGCTAAAACTGCAGCATCAGACAAATTATCTATTCTTTTCTCATCAAGATATAGGCTTACATTTTTATTAATACACGTTCTGAAGTCGTCCAGCAAAATCATCTGCTTAAATTTATCAAAATCAAAGTTTACATTCTTAGAATTAAACCACTGCTCTAACAGATCTTCTTTGATTTTTGCATACTCAACATGGGATTGCTTATCTTGCTTATAAGATGTCCTAAATTTTACTCTATAGGCTTCAGGAACAAGCTCATAGGCCTTAAGAATCAAGCTCTTAACTACATCATAATTATCAGATTGATCCTGAGGCAAAGATGCATAAGCTACTTGAGCTTTACAGGTGAGAACATTCTGAAGGAGTACTGGCCAATACTTTTTGGGCCAATTAAAAAGGCTTTTGCATGTTCTACCCTCTCAAACAATTGTTTTAGAGTAATACTTTCTTTGTTAAATCAGATTCATTAAAAGGAGGGACAAGTTTAACATTTTTAGCCACATCAAAATCATCAGAGCTAGATTTAACGCACAGTTGCTGCACCTTGTTTCATGCGATACTCGAGCGTGTCTGCCTGAATCCTAGAAAGTTCAAGTTGTGCCTAGAGCCTAAGTCCCTGTGCATCCTGAATACGAGCCTGAGACTCAGCCTCCTTTGCACTTGCCTGGCTCATTTGCCTCCTTAGCACG
Source organism: Coenobita brevimanus (assembly GCF_032717465.1). Taxonomy (NCBI): domain Eukaryota; kingdom Metazoa; phylum Arthropoda; class Malacostraca; order Decapoda; family Coenobitidae; genus Coenobita; species Coenobita brevimanus. Next base: position 30,183 of record NW_027642299.1, on the reverse strand, counting down.
AGCCTCCTGCAGGGCTAGCTGAAACTTAGCTATTTCAATCTGCGTTTGCTCATCTGGAGAAGTTACATTAAACAAGCTTTTATTAATCATGCCAAACAATTTGATCTTTACGATGATGAGAGCGAACAGCAATTCCCAATTGTTGAGCAACAAATTTAAGTTCTTTCTTTGTTCTGTTTTCTACATCACACACTGTTTGCCATTTGACAAAAAATCTTTGGTTTCACCAAGAGTAGTAATAGTAGACATCATGAATAAATCACAGTCACAGAATATCAAGCAAGATCCTTATGATAATATCCTGAATATCCTGATAAGAGGTCGCTAAATTATTGTTACGAAACAGAGAGAGATAATGAACACTGTTTATTTGAGAATTACTAAAATCACTTACTGAGTCCCGCAAAGTTTTATTGTTCAAAACAAAACTTTAACTTAGGTAAAATTTTACAAGTTAACTTTAATGCTCAAACTGGAACAAGTAAACATTCAGGACTCATAAGGATATTCTCACTTAAAATAGTGTACATTACGTATATGGTTAACTGCAATAGCCTCTATTAACACGAATTTATATATATATATATATATATCCAAGTCAGGCCTGATAAAATGAGAAAACTGAATAATGCTGATTTAAAGCAAGCTATAATATTATTACAGATACAAAATATTACTAATACTGCCTGACAGTATGGAACCAATATGAATCATATATATATACTTAATAACCAGGCTTATGAATTAACGCCTTAATGGCTTGATACAGTACAAGAAAAATGGTAATAACACTTATACTCAAATTATACAGCAGCTAGATGGCTGGAGACTATCCTGAGCACTCACAAAACCCTAATAATACTACTGTAAAGGGGATTACCCTGAGATGTAACACGTGTATTATGCATAGATGTAAGTGGATAGATGCAGAGACTGAGCTCAGTATATAGGGCTGCCTACCTCGTGCAGAGATTCCGTCTGGACCACCTTGTAAGAAGGACGCGCAAATCAAGGCATGGGGACGAACAGTTGACAATCCTGCTCTGAACAACAGAAAGAAAGACTTACTGTACCATAAGGGGGAATATTTAAGGGGGGAGTGAGGTAGCACACGCAAGCCTGTAATAATGGTAAGAGACGTCGATATTTTCTTGTGAACTTAACATGGAAAAGCATACTATACATTAGGATCATACAAGGAAGATCTTTCTGTACCTAAGTTAGAAATAAGTACAAGGGATGAGTGAAATCATAGGCTATTGTAACACCTTCCCCACAAAGGACCAAAGAAATTTACAAAGTAAATTTCTTATTACTCTAAAACCAATCTTTCTAAAGTCTAGATAAGCAATCCTGCAAAAGCATTTTCTCTCCCCTTGACATGTTGTATGTCTACCAGTGATTACATCCTTGGAAAAAGTAGACTCCATCTTGCCTGTCTGCGTGAGGTGTGTATAATTATTGCACTTACTAAGGAATTGTGCAACTGTTTATCGGTATAAATGACTTATAATGGTCAAAACCAGAACTACAAATAAAATGAAAAATGCTGTAAACGTCAAAATCAAGGTATTCCTGTTCAATAGTTGAATAGTTCTTTTGAGGTAATGGGAATGGATCTTCTTACTGAATAAGATACAGGGTCGTTTAGAGTGATTCGGGATCCCTTTTGCAGGAAAACAGCCCTAGCAGGCGGCTGTATCACTTGCGTCAACAGGTCCTATTATGCAGAGGCTTAGCAAACCGGAGTAGCGAGCACTGGCTGAGTTAATAGCATACCGTACCCTTGCTGTTTAAGTGAAAGATAATTCACAGTTATCGGTCCAGACAAATTTAATGCCACCTTTTTCAGTAGCTCTGTAAGTCGGTGATACCAAGAATTGAAAAGTTAAGAACTTAAATCTCCTGTAATAACCTACCATTCCCAAGTTTAAATCTTTGTAGGTCATTATCCTACCTTTGTAATGTTCATAGGTGAAGATCACTTATAATCACTGAACCTTAGTCCTGTTTGTGGGATAGCAACGTGTCCATCATCAATCCATACGTTCCATTTTCTTTAACATTGACTCATAAACTCACAGGATTATCGTTGTGCTACAACTTGGTTGGATTAAGCCTGAAACTCAAAGTGCTCAGAAATTTACTGACATGGCAATAGGTGATCTTTCCAGTTGTTACCTGAAGATTAATACTATCATCAATATAAAGTCAACACACCCAAGGCAAACATTAACCCTCTGATTACCAGCAATAAATAGGCTATGGTGTCCATGTGGAACTGAACTTGGTGCAGCCCCACTGTAGGGGATCACCTTGACGTGGTGGCAGGGCTTGAAGCATGGTGCGCAGTGCCACCTACTTTGGAGGCATGCCTACCTTTGTAGGGTTTGGCATTTTTCGGCCTCGTGGACCAAGCACCCCCTACATCACTGGTGGAGGAGGCCTACTGGTGATGTGAGTCCCTGCCCATTTGCCATCTAGGGCGGGACTGTCGCCTCCCCACGTGTTTGCCGTGCGTGGCGTCCCGTAATGCTGGGAGACGGGAGTCCTGGAGGTTGAGTGATGCTGCATGGTGCGCCCTGCAGCTAGCAATACACCTCTTTGGTCCCTTATTCTGGCTAGACAGGTGGCCTGGTTGGGCCCGACCAGGTCAATCGGCTGGTCACTGGCTAGCCATCCAGGCTAGTCACCTAGTGGCTTTAGGGTCAAGCGGGCACTGGGGGACCTGGTGGCTCCTATCGTCCTGGAGTCACCCTTGTCAGGGTCCCTTGGTGGTTACCTGCGTATACTTTCCCACTACCTCTGGGGTCGCCAGTGGTGCTTTCCCTGGCATATGGCCTCCCCTTGTTGGGCTCCATGGTGGGTGGAGGGGTGGGGAATGAAGGTAGTTATTATGTAATATGGCCTCTAATAAAATTTTATCAGCTGACGACCCTGGTTCCGTCCCTGACCATCGTTCAGAGTCTCCCTCCTGTGTACCTCCATGTGCCTCTGGCTGGTGAGGCCCACATTGCCACCCTTGGAACCATACCTACCTGGTTCCAGTGGTTGGCGGTCAGTGGCCACTACAAAGAAGAAGAGCCGGACAACAGACAACAACATCTTGTGGACTTGCCCGTGAGGAGGTCCTGCCGGGTGTCTTTGAGAGGGTTGATTTTGCAAGGTACTACACCATTCGTACTTTGGATGGTCAACCTATTGGGAATTTGGATATTTTTACTGGTTCATCAGCGCATTATGTCAATCTGTGGGAGGGAGCCGAAGATTTCACCTCAGGGGGATGGTAGCCTACTAGTGGAGGTTACATCCCCTGAAGAGGGTTCCCGGCTGGCTGCCCAGTGTAAGGACCCGGATGCGCTGTTTTACTTGTGTCCCTCATGCTTTTTCAATCAGTGTCGAGGTGTTGTTTTCTCAAAAGACTTACTCCGCTACAGTGAAGAGAAGCTACTTGAAGAACTCCAGGTCCACAGGGTGGTTAAAGTGGAGAGGTTTCGGAAGAAGGTTGATGGTGTACTTACCCCAACTCCATCCTTGTTGCTGACGTTCGACTGTACTGTTCTCCCTTCATCCATCAAGGTGGCTTGGTTGTCCCTTAGGGTCAAACCCTTTGTACCAAACCCTCGACGCTGCTACCACTGTCAGATGTACGGGCATGTTGGGCGAGTCTGTCGTCGTTTGCAACAGGGCCTCCCAGTGGTGTGTGTCAGTTGTGGAGAATCCACTCATGCAGGACAGGACTGTCCTGGACCTGTTTGTTGTTTGCACTGTGGCGAGGCACATCCTGCTTCATCTAAAGACTGTGCCCGGTTTTGCTTGGAGAAGGAGATCCTCCTCATCCGTAATCGTGATAGAATAAGCTTTTCTGAGGCCAGGGGTAGAGCCATGTCATCTGTTTTCCGTAACGGAGTGTCTTATGTGTCAGTTTTGTCCGGTCATAGCCGTCCTCATCGTCCTGTCCAGCAACAGACTCGAGTTCCTCCTGTTGTGTCAGCTCCTATGCCTTCATCTGTTGATCCCATGCCAGTGCAACAATCTCCCGCACTTGAGACGGTTGCCGCTACAGTTCAAGACTCGACCTCTACATCTATGGTATTTCCTGGTAGTCATGGTGCACAGTCTTCATTTGCTAAACGTCATCGTGGTTCCTCAGAGTCTTTGAGTCTTGAAGATCCTCCAAGCAAGGTGTCGTTCGTGGAGTCCACATCCTCTGTAGTTAGTCCATCTGTGCAACAGCCCTCAGACCCTGCTTCTGGGTCTTTGGGGGCTTCTGGGGTGTCAGGTCAGTCTGGCACCTCTTCCTCCGGGGTATTGGATGTTCCTCCTCCGGTTACCTCTGAGGATCCTGTCCTGCCCCCTCCACGTTTGGAGGCCAGGACCCCAATTCCTCCTGCTCGACCTCTTGGTTCACTGGGGGCCCCGGGCAGGGTTCGGAGTAGCTCTTCCTCTCCTGCTGGGCAGCGACGGGTGTCTGTGAAGTCTCCCAACACTTCGCAGACCCCAGGCCCTCGTTCTAGCCATGCTGCTGCCCGTGGCAAGCCCTTTAGTGGGCGTATCCGCATTCCCAAGAAGATTGTCTCCCAGGGTCGCTCAGTGGTTTCCACTAAGTGACCCTTTCTTTTGTGTATATAGTTCCTCCATTTTTTAATTTTTAGTATTTTTTTATGGTTTGCTGTTTGTCCCTCTCCCCCCTGCCCCTTTTTATTTCAATAGTTTTAATGGCTAATATTATTCAATGGAACTGCCGTGGTTTACGAGCCAACTGGGAGGAACTCCGTTGGCTTCTGGCTGAGTATTCACCTGTGTGTGTTTGCCTACAAGAGACAATGGTTGGTGATGCTGCGCCTCCCAGTCCACCTGGTTACCAGGTTTTTTATTCAGATCCTCTTCCTGGACAGGGTCATGGTGGGGGTGTGGCTATTCTAGTACGCAGTGACATACCTTTCACTGCTGTGAATCTTAACACTCCACTGCAGGCTGTTGCTCTCCAGATTTTCCTTCCCCGTCGTTATACTGTGTGCTCTTTGTACCTCCCTCCTAGTGCCACTATTGAGAGGGTTGATCTTGAAAATCTTATTCGTGCACTTCCCTCACCCTATTTCTTGCTGGCTGACATGAACAGTCATCCCCTGTGGGGTGGCTCCACAGCTGATGCTAGAGGTACTATGTTAGCCTCCATTGTGGAGGATGTGGACCTGTACATTTTAAATTCTGGTGAAGTTACTTACTTCCATAGTCAAACGGGTATTTTTACTTCTATTGATTTGTCTCTGTGCTCTGCAGGGGTAGCCCTGAATTTTACATGGGCTGTGTTACCAGACTTACATGGCAGTGACCACTTCCCTATTTTATTAAGATCGACACAGAGTGCGCCTCGGCGTCGTCTTCCCGCTGGCGCTTGGATAGGGCGGTCTGGCCGGTTTTTGAGGAGCTGTGTTCCCCGAACCGATGTGTGGAGGATTTTGTCAGCACTGATGCTGCTGTTGAGTATTTCACAGACTTACTACACTCGGCGGCACTGCAGAGTATTCCGAGAACAGCTGGTCACTTTCCTTGCCGTCCAGTTCCCTGGTGGACTGATGAGTGTGCTTCTGCTGTTCGGGCTAAACGTGCTGCTTTCTCCCGACTTCGTCGTCACCGAGGTGACCCTGGTTACTTAGCGGCATATAGGAGGGCCCGAGCTCATGCCCGGCGGGTTATGAAGGAGGCTAGGAGGAAGTCTTGGGCATCATTTGTTTCTTCAATTTCTTCACAGACTCCTCTCACAAAAGTGTGGAAACGGGTGAGGAAGATTTCAGGGAAATTTCCTGTTCCCTCTCCTCCTGTTTTATCTCATGCAGGTGTGGTGGTGGCTCATTCTTCGTCTGTTGCCGAGATATTTGCAGCTCATTTTGCTAATGTCTCTAGGAAGGACACCTCATCCCCGTCGGCACGCCGCCGACGGCACCTGGAATCTTTGGGCATTAGTTTTCCATCTACTGCGGAGGAGTCGTATAATGTTGCTTTTTCTGCTTCTGAACTTCAGATGGCATTGTCGCAGTGTCGCGACTCGTCTCCAGGCTTGGATGATGTCCCATATGCCTTCTTACACCACTTGCCTGATGCAGCCCTTCATTTTCTGTTGTCACTGTATAACAGAATTTGGTGCAATGGTGGGTTTCCGACCTCATGGGGTGTTGCTGTGGTTCTCCCCATCCCTAAGCCGGGTAAGGATCACTTGCAGGCCACTAATTATCGCCCTATCTCGCTGACATCTTGCCTTTGTAAGGTCCTCGAAAAGATGGTGAATAGTCGGCTCATGTGGTACTTAGAGAAGGGTGGTTACTTGTCTCCAGTCCAGTGTGGGTTTCGGAAGATGCGGTCGACCACAGATGCTCTCCTTTCTTTAGAATCTTCCATCTGCCAGGCTTTTGCAACTAACCAGCATCATATCACAGTGTTCTTTGATTTGGAGAAGGCGTACGACACTTCCTGGCGTCATGGTATATTGCAATCTCTTTATGAGTTTGGTCTCCGTGGGCAACTCCCCACTTTTATCCGGGAGTTTTTATCTAATCGTTTTATTCGGGTCCGAGTCGGGAGTGAGCTGTCTACTGCACGTCCCCTTGAGGATGGTGTGCCACAAGGGAGCATACTAAGTGTTACCCTTTTCGCAGTGGCAATTAACAGCGTTATTTCTGTGCTCCCTGATGGTGTTCGTGGCTCTCTCTATGTTGACGATTTATCAATCTCTGTCACTGCCTCACGGATGTCAATGGCAGAAAGGAGGATGCAGATGGCTCTCAACCGTGTCTCTAGATGGGCTGATGAACGAGGTTTTCGATTTTCCTTCAAGAAGACCGTTGCCATGCATTTTTGCCGCGTTCGTGGAGTCCACCCTGACCCAAACCTTTTTTAGATGGGCGTCGTATTTCGTGTTTAAAGGAAACCCGGTTTTTAGGGCTGATTTTTGACAGCCGGTTGACTTGGGTCCCTCACTTGAGGTACGTAAAAGCTGAGTGTCTCAGAGCATTGGGTCTCTTGAAAGTTTTAGCGCACACATACTGGGGAGCTGATCGCAAGACCCTCCTCCTCTTGCATCAGTCTCTGATTTTATCCAAACTTCATTATGGATGTGAAGTTTATTCTCTCTGCCTCAGAAGCCCGGCTTCTGCCGTATTTTAGATTCCATACATCATGCTGGTGTTCGTCTCGCCACTTGGGCATTCCGATCTTCCCGATTTTGAGTTAGTTGGCTGATGCTGGTGTCCTTCCTCTAGACTTGCTCCGCTCTTCCCTTTTGATGAGATGTTGGTATCGGCTTATCTCGTCTCCCAGACTCTGTGCCCTTTGTCAAGGTCTCTCAAGATTCTCGGTCATCGCTTATTTTTGCCACTCGGCCATCCCAGACTTTGGTTTCAGGGTGCCCAATTATGTCTAGCTTCTCTGTTCCTTCTGTGCAAGATCACTCCCCATCGTGTCACCGAGGGTGGGCTACTGGCTTCTGCCCCAGGGTGACATTTTGTCCATCCTTCTCATCCAGTAAACCTCCTTCCTTCTCAGGTTTATTTTCTCTGTTTTTAGGGCATGCCTCTCTCATAGGACTCCATACCAGTTTATACTGATGGATCTAAGTCTGATGTGGGTGTTTCTTGGTGTGGTGATCACTTCCCCACCTTCTGTCCCGAGGGTGGGGCCTCCCTGTGACTGCTTCTCCCACGGCTGAGCTGACTGCTATTTTGTCAGATTCTCTTCACTCATCCCCACACTGCTTTTACTGTTTTTAGTGACTCACGAAGTGCCCTTCCTTTCTGCAATGAGTGTTTAATCCCTCTCATCCTTTGGTTTTATCCATTTAGAGCATGGCTTTTCCTTTTCATGGGCGTCGTGGACATTATTGTAGATTTCTGTTGGGTTCCAAGTCTCATGCGGGTGTGGCAGGGAATGAACGAGCTGCTCAGCTGGCCAAGGTGGCAGCAGCTCGTCCCGTGACTGCTTGCACAGTCCCTCTGTATCGTCTGCCTGACTGCAGATATGCGCTCCTTTATTTGCCCTTCAGACTTGGTGCTGTTGGCAGGACCTGCATTTATACTGTGGGTGCCAATAAGTGATCGATTTGCCAGAAGGTGGGCTCATTCAGTTACCAGGGCTTCCTCGTCAATGGGAGACTGCTTTGTTAATCCGCTCTCATCGCATTTGGTTTTATCCACCCGTTTCTCTCAGTGGCTTTTTTTTAATGGAGGGGCGTCGACATTCTGTAGATGACTGTCTGGGTTCCAGCTCATGACTGTTCGGCAAGTTGGTGGAACGAACTGATCTAGTCTTGAGCCAAGTTGCGGCAGCAGCTCGGTTCCCCCTCTCTGCACAGTCCAAACGGATGGAGGCCTGCTGCAGATATCATCCTTTATTGCCTCCAGTAGCAGGGAGGGTGCTGCTGCGTGTCTTGGGATGCTGTGGGTGCCAATAAGTTGCCCTCTCCTTTGTGAAGGAGGCAGGACTTCATTAAGGATATTTAAAATTTCTCCTTTTTGATTGTGTGGCTTATCCTCTATTTTTTGTCAATTTTTTGGGAGACTTTTTGTTATACGGCATATGGCCACACCTGGCAGTTTGCGCCTTGTGATCCATTATTTAATGGAGAGTGGTCCCAACAGCAACAGCTGCATGCATGACTGGGAGGTTGTACATCAAGTTGTCATCCCTCGTGTTTGTAGGCAGGATAGTCATTGAGAGTGGCTTTGATTCCAGTTTGGCAGGACCACCAAATTGGAGTGAGGAAGACTGTGTATACATCTTTGAAACACTTCTAGCTTGGCCAGGTATCTTCAGATGTTTCCTGGTGCCTTGGGGAGGGTCACACCTGTCAAGTTGTTGGGAAGTGTAATCAGGACCGAGAAAAGGTTGCACCTCTAGAATTCCATTCCTCCTTTTTGAGGCGCCATTCATCCTCTGTGTGTTGGTGGATATTGTGGGCCCTCTTCTAAGACTTCTTTGTTGTGTTGACCCTGATTGATGACCATGGCTACTCGTTATCCTGAAGCCATTCCACTTAGAAATTATCTCATGCAAAGAACGTGGTTAATATATATATATATATATTCATAGGAGGTACAGTTTCTTATCCATTTAAGCTTGACTATGGCTCACAATGTATGGGTCAAGCAGTCTCTGAAAGAGTTGGGCATCACTCCGTAGATTTGTCAGCTTTACCAGAACGTGTGCGTTGCGATATCATGTCTTGGATGCCCTTCAATGTACTCGTGTGGAGCAGAAAGACTGGAAGTTGAAAGGTCTAATTCGTTGCTTGCCACCAAGAGAATCTAAATGAATCTACTGGGCTTCTCACCCTTGTTACTGTTTCTTATGGTATCACCCCACCCAAGCTGCACTCAAGGAATGCTTGGCCTCCCAACCGGATAACGTCAACCTGCTGGAGTATGTGATGAAGTACAAGAACGGCTTTGTCTACTGCTTTACAGCTGGCGAGAGAGAATGTAGGAGCTGCTCACCAGATGAAGACTTGGTATGAGGCTTCACTTACATCACTGTGATGTATTAGGGTAAGACCTTCTGCTACCAGTGCATGGGCAACCTCTTTAAGCCAAGTTTTAACGTGGATAGAAGAAACTCAGTGCCCTATGTGTCCAACCACCAGATCGTAGAAAGAACAAGCAACTTTGTCATCAACATACTGACTGGACGAAAATAACCCCGTCTACTAATGTACAAGGCGCCAGAGGTCGAGGTATGATAGTTGTTCCCATACAGTATGAGCCTGATCCTCAGTTTGGGAAGACACCTAGATATCATCATCTCCACTTGTACACCAATGGCTTTCTAAGTTGAGCTCCCGAGGAAAGTGCAGGAGTGTGTGGCATTACTGCACGGAGTGCTGCAAGTCGCTTACGTTACCACTCCAGGAAGAACCATATGTCTGTATTCACTGCCGAATTATGTTGCATGACGCATGAAGCTATAGGCTTTGCCTTACCGTGTGATACCCAGTGACAGTTTTGTAACCTCTCGGACTCTTAAGGAGCTTGGCTACCTCTTGGACAACAATTCATTTGGACCCTGTCAGGCAGTGGGGTTCTCCTGTCACTCTAGCCCCTAAGCCAGGTGCTGGGCCACAGCGGCTTTTCGATCGAACTACACACATGTGCTAATCAGATAACCAAAAGAGACACTTACCCTCTGTTCGATCTGGGTGCCTGGCCATTGCATAGACAAGATCGGCAATGAGCTAGGCTGACGTACTAAGCTCAATCGGCTGTTAAAGGGATACTGGCAAGGACCTATGACTTGAGGACGTGTCACCACTTACAGAGCTACTGAAAAAGAGTCTAATTTGTCTCTCGTTCGGATAACTGTGAAATCGGTTCATCTTCTGTAGCAAAGTCAGTGGATCCTATTAAGTCCTGGCAATACTCACTTCAGTCCAAATTTTGCATATGTAAGACTGGTCCAGTTGACCCAAGTGAAACAGGAGCTGGAAAGGAGTTGTCGTGCAATACGTTCTGCATAGAATTCCACCTTATGTGTGCAAATATGTTACCATATATTAACCAGTTTATTACCGCTATGCTCACAACGTGAGAAATAGTCGTTACCTTGAATGTCTGCTATGCACTATGACGCAATAACGACGAAGTGTTGTGGACTAGGATGGGACAGGAAAGTTTGCTACCGCAAACCTGTTTAGTGTCGGTGTATGCATTGCGGGAGGAAGACATATATACATCGGCGGTAGACATATTGTGCCCGCAGGGTAACAGTTCCCTCCAAGGGTAGCAATAGAGAGGCAATTTGACACCAGGATCCGTGATTTTGAGATGCCTGACTGCATATTGACCAAGACTGGAGATGGGAGGCAGTACAAGGGATAAGGATGATACAGAGGACAGTTGGGGAGACCAGATGGACCATGTTGAGGGAAAGACTGGAATTAGTAACGGATATATACTTGCATTAGAGAGAGTATGGACAAGGATTAATAGGGATGAGAGTTTGCTGCCAGACGGGCGTTACGTGCCCGTCGTAGAGGTGGAGGACATAGCAAGCAGACAGTTCATGGGATTATACAATAATAGTGTGATAGAAAACGAGATAAAGATGCAACAGTGCGGCGATATGAGACAGAGGCTATTGTTGTTCTTTGTTCATTTTTTTTTCTGTAGACGAAACACTGTCCTCCAGTAATGCAATTCAAAGAAATACCCTATTGAGAAGAGCTGTACGTGGAGGCAGCCTGTTCCCACACATGAGAGTTGTACTCCACATTGTCAGGGGTGGCATAAACGCCTATAGAGTCACTGAATTGTACAGGGGTAAAGAAAGAGCGGAGTCGGCTACGTCGATCTGCTTGAAGCAGATTTTTACAAGAGATGTAATATGATCTTTCTGACAAGATAAGTCCCGAGTATGATGAGTAGAAACCCCAATGCATGTTCAAGCGATGATGCCACAGGATTAAGCTGAATATTATTACAACATTAGTTGGGTATGAACCCAGGAAGATTTTGTCGGCTGATAGGCTGTAGAGAACTGAGTCTTAGATGCATTAATAAATCAACCATCATTGAGGAATGTTAGCATGTACTCCCAAGTCAGGGAGATGACATGAGCCAAGTCAGACAGATGGTAGGGTGTGCCATAACCTCGATCCCTTGTTTGTTAGAAGATGTCATAGGAGTGTGTAGATGGGCAGCTTGCGGGAACCGAAGTGGTGTAAAGGTGAAGACGGACTCTGATTTGACGGTATAGTCAGTCTGGTGCTGTAGAGACCACTAAGCGGTTAGACTGTACAACTTAGAAGGAACCAGGACATGAGTTGGTGACAGAGATCAGAACAGCCCTGAGAAGAACACCACGTGGTTGATAGCATGGTGGACCGGGAGTTCAGGAGAACGATGGCCGTCTACATGGACAGTGGCTATACGAACGACCAGAAAGGAAGACTCACGAGGGTAAAGGCACAGATAGGAAGGATAGCGAAACTGTAGGACAGAGGCGAGGTCGAAATTAAAGATTTATGCCAGACTCGATCTGGAAAGCCTTTGAGCATGGAAGAAAGGAACGGCAAAGCTTTCGCCAAAGATGATCCATGGGAGAAGGAGGATGACCATGGAGTCTGAAAGGTAACAGAGAAGATACTTGTAACAGTGTGAGTTGTCCCTGAGCAGGAAAGGAGAGAATGACGATCGGCAAAGAAGGTTGTGATATGAAAGTGATGCCTTAAAATTTTTCTATTGGACGACGACGTATGACTCGAGAAGAGTGGCTTTTGAGATACAGGGTGTCGAGGGAGGAGCAGGGATTGGACTGTGGATAGTTGGACCGAAGGTTGGGAGTGAGCCCATTCTTAGGACTGAGCTGAAAGAGTAGCAAACTCTTTCGCCTTTGTAACAACTTGTACCATTTCCTAGTCTTCGACTGGAAGTTTGCTCTCATTCAGCCAGTCCTATAAGAAGGGGTGTTACCACTCCCAACCCTTTCTCAACTATCCTCCAATTGCTAGAATAAACTCCTCCGCAGTCCTCCCTACCCTCGAGTCAATTTCAATAGAAAAATTTTAAGTTTTCTCGATATCACAAACCTTTCTTGCCGATCGCCCTCAGTACGGGTTCCCGTTCAGGGACGCCCGCACTACTCTTTCTCACGTACCTTTCCCAGACTCCCTTGCAAAGTCATCCTCCTTTCAGGAAGTTTGGCAGTAAAGACCTCCAGAGATGTTCATTGCCCTACTCCGACATCTCAAAGCTGCCCACCTGCTTCGATCGAATCTGGCATATAGCTTTAATTTCGCAACCATTCCATCTCCCCGGTCCCGCTAACCCCCAACCGTTTCAGTATCCCTGTTCTATCTCTGTGCACAATCGCTAGCTGTCCTATTCTGGTCGTCTGTATAGGTCCCCTCGTAGTGGTAGACGGCCATCGTTCAAATCAGAGTCCGTACATCTACTGCAACAGTGGTGTTCCTATCGCAGGGCTCTGTCCTGTCACCAACTCGGTCAGCTCAAAGTTCCATCTGCCTATCCACTCATACGCTGATGACTCCACCCTTCACCTTTCCATTCGGTTCCCGCAACGCCCATCTCAACAGTTACTTCAACAAACAAGGGATGAGGTTATGGCACACCCTACGTCATCGACTATGGTGCGGTGCGTATCTCTGACTGGGGTCAGAAAATAATATCCGGTTGTTTTTAGAGTGCAGTCTAAGACTCCGAGTAATACGCACCTATCACGACATGCGACAAAATCCTTCCTCCACGAGTGCCCTGCATTCAGTGACTGCCACTAATGTGCCATCTGACAATTAACCAGCTGTGAATCCTGCATCATCCCATACTAGAAAATTGGTATTCTTTACTGCGAATTTATCGGTTGGAAAAAAGATCATATTACATCTCTTGTAACAATCTGCTTCAATAGAGATTGGTGTGCTTAGTCGACTAATCGCTCCTTCTTTACCCCCTGTACAATTGCTGACTCTATCACAGGCGTATTGTATAGTCCACCCCCCTGTCTATGTATCGACCCTCTCATGGGGAGGCTCCCACGTACAGCTCTTCTCACAGGGTGAGCGTTTTTCGTCTCATGTATATATCCTCTTAACTGACTCCCTTCAACCTCTGTACATCTTCGTCCGCAACCTTTTTGCAAAATAAATCTCTTTTCTAGCCTCGCCCACTTTACGTCAATATATAATCAACTGTCTGCTTGCATTCCCTCCGCAATTCTACGACGGGCACGTAGCACCCATATGTATATACAGCTAAACTCTCATGACCCTTTTCTGTCCAACTCTCTAGGCGAAGAGTTAACCGGGCATTACTCCCAGTCTTTCATTGTGATGCTAACAGGTCAACTCTGGAACTTATCGCTGTTTGTACACATGGATTCCTGTGCAGTTGCCTAACGATCTCCAGTCTTCCTGCAATGCAGTTGCGTCGGCAGGCCATCTCAAAATGATCGGCATCTTGACAATTGCTCTATTGTATTTTGAATTTTCAGTAGGTCTGTAAGTGGTGACCGCTGTCGCGGGGCTCATAGGCCTTTGGTTCCTTCTTCCTCGCTTAAAAGAAAAAGTTACTTAAATAATGCCGACACTGACAGGTCGTGGCATTTTGGTTAATCTGATAACATCTTCCTGTAGTCAGGCCGCTGTCCACAACACTAGTCGTTTTGTCATAGTGCATAGTTCCTGGACAGGGCTCAACGATAGTTGTTGTCTCACGACTCGGTACATAGCGGCAGAACTTTCACTGGGTCCTGCATTGAAATTTATGGCTTTGTCAACATCGACATGTGCCAATCAAGGTGGAATTCCTATGCAGAGACGAGCTAACATTCGACCCTCCAGCCTGTTTCTTGGGAGGAACTGGACCAGTCACATATGGTCATTTTGACTGGAAGGAATTGCTACAGTGGTTGACGTCCTGCACATGACTTTGCTAGCATGAAGTGATGAACCGATTTCTTTCCGAACGAGAGACTCTCATATTCCTCTCCACTCCATCCCTCCATCTCATCCTTGGCCTCCCTCTCCTCCTCCTTCCACCTCATTCACATACACTCTCCTTGTTAGTCTCTTGTTCTCCATCCTCTCCACATGGCCAAATCACCTCAATGTATTAATACTAATGCTTTCTATCACATCCACATCCACACCACAACACTCATTCACTTCCTCTTTTGTCAATCTGTCTCTCCATGTAACTCCACATGCTACTCTCAAATAACATTTCCACTGCTCTCACTCTTGACTTGTGTCCTTCCAACAAGGTCCAATCTTCACTTCCATATGTTATAGCTGGTATCACAATACTGTCATGCAGCGACTTTTTACTTCCATGCTCACTTCCCTGCTTCTTATCACTGCTTTCAGAGAACCTGTTGCTTCTCTGTTGTACCCTTTCAAACACTCCATTCTCCCAACTTCCATCCTTACTCAGCATTCTACCCAAGTACTTAAATGCACTCACATTTTCAAATTCCTCATCATCCAACCTCTACAAATAGCTGAAAATGGAGTTGGTTTTCCTTGGCAAAATGATCCAAATACAGCACCTTCAAACACTTCTTATATGTACCAAGAAGGTGATGTAGTGGTACCATGATTTCTTGTAACCCAGAAATCACTTGCCACTTTGGGTGTAACCATATAACCACATGGAGGCCTTGTGGTCAGGTGGGTTAAGGTGCTTTAGGATTCATATTTGAGGGGTGGTTGGGGTTTACTGCTCATATAATGACACACAGGCGCAAGGCACTGGTCACTTTTGCCTTAAATGTCGTGAATTTTTTTTATTTATTTTTTTTTTAAATAATGATCATGGCGGCGCAACTGCCAGGGTCATATGCCGCCGTATAACAAAGAAGTAAAAAACAAAAAACAAAAAACAGAGGATAAGCCACACAATCAAAAAGGAGAAATTCTAAATATCCTTAAGAAGTCCTGCCTCCTTCACAAAGGAGAGGGTTGCCCCTCCCAAGACACAGGCATCCTCTCCAAGCACGGAGGAAAGATGATACACACCACCATCCGATTGGTGGTCAGAGAGGAACCGACGCCGCAAATCCTCAAGACTAGGACACTCCACCAACAGGTGCCGAACAGTCAAGGGAACCAGACAGTCATCACAGAATGGAGGAGGAGCCCTCTCCATTAAAAAACCGTGAGAGAAACGGGTGTGACCAATGCGGAGGCGGCACAAAGCAGTCTCCCATTGACGAGGGATGCCCTGGTAACTGAATGAGCCCACCTTCTGGCAAATCGAGCGCAACTTATTGGCACCCACAGCATCCCAATGCTCCTGCCAACAGCACCAAACCCTGAAGGCAATAAAGGAGCGCATATCTGCAGCAGGCAGACGATACAGAGGGGACTGTGCAAGAGGGGGACGAGCCGCTGCCGCCTTGGCCAGCTGATCAGCTCGTTCATTCCCTGCCACTCCTACATGAGCTGGAACCCAACAGAAATCTACACGACGTCCACGACGCCCTAAAAGGAAAAGCCACTCTAAAATGGATAAAACCAAAGGATGAGAGGGATTAAAAGACTCCATTGCAGAAAGAGCACTTCGTGAGTCACTAAAAACAGTAAAAGCAGTGTGGGGGAGAATGAAGAGAATCTGAAGGGCAAATAAAATAGCAGTCAGCTCAGCCGTAAAAACAGAAGCAGTCACAGGGAGGCTCCCACCTCGACAGAAGGTGGGAAACACCACACCAAAGCCCACACCCACATCGGACTTAGATCCATCAGTATAAACTGGTATGGAGTCCCCATGAGAAGAGGCATGCTCTAAAAACAGAGAAAATAAAACCTGAGAAGGAAGGGAGGCCTTACTGGATGAGAAGAAACGACAAAATGTCACCCTGGGGAGAAGCCAGTAGCCCACCCTCGGGACACGATGGGGAGTGATCGGCACAGAAGGAACAGAGAAGCTAGACATAATTGACTGCACCCTGAAACCAAAGGGTTTTGGAAAGGATGGCCGAGTGGCAAAAATAGGTGACCGAGAATCTTGAGAGACCTTGACAAAGGGCACAGAGTCTGGGAGACGAGATAAGCGATACCAACATCTCATCAAAAGGGAAGAGCGGAGCAAGTCTAAAGGAAGGACACCAGCATCAGCCAACAAACTCGAAATCGGGGAAGATCGGAATGCCCCAGTGGCGAGACGAACACCAGCATGATGTATGGAATCTAAAATACGAAGCCGGGCTTCTGAGGCAGAGGAATAAACTTCACATCCATAATGAAGTTTGGATAAAATCAGAGACTGATGCAAGAGGAGGAGGGTCTTGCGATCAGCTCCCCAGTATGTGTGCGCTAAAACTTTCAAGAGACCCAATGCTCTGAGACACTCAGCTTTTACGTACCTCAAGTGAGGGACCCAAGTCAACCGGCTGTCAAAAATCAGCCCTAAAAACCGGGTTTCCTTTAAACACGAAATACGACGCCCATCTAAAAAAAGGTTTGGGTCAGGGTGGACTCCACAAACGCGGCAAAAATGCATGGCAACGGTCTTCTTGAAGGAAAATCGAAAACCTCGTTCATCAGCCCATCTAGAGACACGGTTGAGAGGCCATCTGCATCCTCCTTTCTGCCATTGACATCCGTGAGGCAGTGACAGAGATTGATAAATCGTCAACATAGAGAGAGCCACGAACACCATCAGGGAGCACAGAAATAACGCTGTTAATTGCCACTGCGAAAAGGGTAACACTTAGTATGCTCCCTTGTGGCACACCATCCTCAAGGGGACGTGCAGTAGACAGCTCACTCCCGACTCGGACCCGAATAAAACGATTAGATAAAAACTTCCGGATAAAAGTGGGGAGTTGCCCACGGAGACCAAACTCATAAAGAGATTGCAATATACCATGACGCCAGGAAGTGTCGTACGCCTTCTCCAAATCAAAGAACACTGTGATATGATGCTGGTTAGTTGCAAAAGCCTGGCAGATGGAAGATTCTAAAGAAAGGAGAGCATCTGTGGTCGACCGCATCTTCCGAAACCCACACTGGACTGGAGACAAGTAACCACCCTTCTCTAAGTACCACACGAGCCGACTATTCACCATCTTTTCGAGGACCTTACAAAGGCAAGACGTCAGCGAGATAGGGCGATAATTAGTGGCCTGCAAGTGATCCTTACCCGGCTTAGGGATGGGGAGAACCACAGCAACACCCCATGAGGTCGGAAACCCACCATTGCACCAAATTCTGTTATACAGTGACAACAGAAAATGAAGGGCTGCATCAGGCAAGTGGTGTAAGAAGGCATATGGGACATCATCCAAGCCTGGAGACGAGTCGCGACACTGCGACAATGCCATCTGAAGTTCAGAAGCAGAAAAAGCAACATTATATGACTCCTCCGCAGTAGATGGAAAACTAATGCCCAAAGATTCCAGGTGCCGTCGGCGGCGTGCCGATGGGGATGAGGTGTCCTTCCTAGAGACATTAGCAAAATGAGCTGCAAATATCTCGGCAACAGACGAAGAATGAGCCACCACCACACCTGCATGAGATAAAACAGGAGGAGAGGGAATGGGAAATTTCCCTGAAATCTTCCTCACCCGTTTCCACACTTTTGTGAGAGGAGTCTGTGAAGAAATTGAAGAAACAAATGATGCCCAAGACTTCCTTCTAGCCTCCTTCATAACCCGCCGGGCATGAGCTCGGGCCCTCCTATATGCCGCTAAGTAACCAGGGTCACCTCGGTGACGACGAAGTCGGGAGAAAGCAGCACGTTTAGCCCGAACAGCAGAAGCACACTCATCAGTCCACCAGGGAACTGGACGGCAAGGAAAGTGACCAGCTGTTCTCGGAATACTCTGCAGTGCCGCCGAGTGTAGTAAGTCTGTGAAATACTCAACAGCAGCGTCAGTGCTGACAAAATCCTCCACACATCGGTTCGGGGAACACAGCTCCTCAAAAACCGGCCAGACAGCCCTATCCAAGCACCAGAGGGGAAGACGACACCGAGGCACACTCTGTGTCGATCTTAATAAAATAGGGAAGTGGTCACTGCCATGTAAGTCTGGTAACACAGCCCATGTAAAATTCAGGGCTATCCCTGCAGAGCACAGAGACAAATCAATAGAAGTAAAAATACCCGTTTGACTATGGAAGTAAGCAACTTCACCAGAATTTAAAATGTACAGGTCCACATCCTCCACAATGGAGGCTAACATAGTACCTCTAGCATCAGCTGTGGAGCCACCCCACAGGGGATGATGACTGTTCATGTCAGCCAGCAAGAAACAGGGTGAGGGAAGTGCCCGAATAAGATTTTCAAGATCAACCCTCTCAATAGTGGCACTAGGAGGGAGGTACAAGGAGCACACAGTATAACGACGGGGAAGGAAAATCTGGAGAGCAACAGCCTGCAGTGGAGTGTTAAGATTCACAGCAGTGAAAGGTATGTCACTGCGTACTAGAATAGCCACACCCCCACCATGACCCTGTCCAGGAAGAGGATCTGAATAAAAAACCTGGTAACCAGGTGGACTGGGAGGCGCAGCATCTCCAACCATTGTCTCTTGTAGGCAAACACACACAGGTGAATACTCAGCCAGAAGCCAACGGAGTTCCTCCCAGTTGGCTCGTAAACCACGGCAGTTCCATTGAATAATATTAGCCATTAAAACTATTGAAAAAAAAAAAGGGGCAGGGGAGAGGGACAAACAGAAAACCATTAAAAAAATACTAAAAATATTAAAATGGAGGAACTATATACACAAAAGAAAGGGTCACTTAGTGGAAACCACTGAGCGACCCTGGGAGACAATCTTCTTGGGAATGCGGATACGCCCACTAAGGGGCTTGCCACGGGCAGCAGCATGGCTAGAACGAGGGCCTGGGGTCTGCGAAGTGTTGGGAGACTTCACAGACACCCGTCGCTGCCCAGCAGGAGAGGAAGAGCTACTCCGAACCCTGCTCGGGGCCCCCAGTGAACCAAGAGGTCGAGCAGGAGGGATTGGGGTCCTGGCCTCCAAACGTGGAGGGGGCAGGACAGGATCCTCAGAGGTAACCGGAGGAGGAACATCCGATTCCCCGGAGGAAGAGGTGCCAGACTGACCTGACACCCCAGAAGCCCCCGAAGACCCAGAAGCAGGGTCCGAGGGCTGTTGCACAGATGGACTAACTACAGAGGATGTGGACTCCACGACCGACACCTTGCTTGGAGGATCTTCAAGACTCAAAGACTCTGAGGAACCAAGATGACGTTTAGCAAATGAAGAATGTGCACCATGACTACTAGGGGATACCATAGATGTAGAGGTCGAGTCTTGAACTGTAGCGGCAACCGTCGCAAGTGCGGGAGATTGTTGCACTGGCATGGGATCGACAGATGAAGGCATAGGAGCTGAAACAACAGGAGGAACTCGAGTCTGCTGCTGGACAGGACGATGAGGACGGCTATGACCGGACAAAACTGACGCATAAGACACTCCGTTACGGAAAACAGATGACATGGCTCTACTCCTGGCCTCAGGAAAGCTTATTTTATCCCGATTACGGATGAGGAGGATCTCTTTCTCCAAGCAAAACCGGGCACAGTCTTTAGATGAAGCAGGATGTGCCTCGCCACAGTGCAAACAACAAACAGGTCCAGGACAGTCCTGTCCTGCATGAGTGGATGCTCCACAACTGACACACACCACTGGGAGGCCCTGTTGCAAACGACGACAGGCTCGCCCAACATGCCCGTACATCTGACAGTGGTAGCAGCGTCGTGGATTTGGGACAAAGGGTTTGACCCTAAGGGACAACCAAGCCACCTTGATGGATGAAGGCAGAGCAGTACTGTCGAACGTCAGCAACAAGGATGGAGTTGGGGTAAGAACACCATCAACCTTCTTCCGAAACCTTTCCACTTTAACCACCCTGTGTACCTGGAGTTCTTCAAGCAGCTTCTCTTCACTGTAACGCAATAAGTCTTTTGAAAATACAACACCTCGACTATGATTAAAAAAGGCATGGGGAACACGAGTGAACAGTGCATCTGGGTCCTTACACTGGGCAGCCAGCCGGGAACCCTCCTCAGGGGATGTAACCTCCACTAGGAGGCTACCATCCCCCTGAGGTGAGATCTTTGGCTCCCTCCCACAGATTGACACAATGCGCCGATGAATAGTAAATATGTCCAGATTACCAATAGGCTGACCATCCAAGGTACGAATGGTGTAGTACCTTGCGAAATCAACCCTCTCAAAGACACCCGGCAGGACCTCACGGGCATGTCCACAATATGTTGTCTGTTGCCGGCTCTTCTTTATAGTGGCCACTGACCGTAAACCACTGGAACCAGGAAGGTATGGTTCCAGGGTGGCAATGTGGGCCTCACCAGCCAGAGGCACAGGAGGCGCACAGGAGGGAGACTGCAAAGAATGGTCAGGGACGGAACCAGGGTCGTCAGCTGCAAAAATGTTTGAAGATGCCATATTCAAAGAAAAACCACCTTCATTCCCCCACCCCTCCACCCACCATGGAGCCCAACAAGGGGAGGCCGTATGCCAGGGAAAGCATCACTGGCGACCCCAGAGGTAGTGGGAAAGTATACGCAGGTAACCACCAAGGGACTCTGACAAGGGTGACTCCAGGACGATAGGAGCCACCAGGTCCCCCAGTGCCCGCTTGACCCTAAAGCCACTAGGTGACTAGCCTGGATGGCTAGCCAGTGACCAGCCGATTGACCTGGTCGGGCCCAACCAGGCCACCCGTCTAGCCAGAATAAGGGACCAAAGAGGTGTATTGCTAGCTGCAGGGCGCACCATGCAGCATCGCTCAACCACCAGGACTCCCGTCTCCCAGCGTTACGGGACGCCACGCACGGCAAACACGTGGGAAGGCAACAGCCCCGCCCTAGATGGCAAATGGGCAGGGACTGACATCACCAGTAGGCCTCCTCTACCAGTGATGTAGGGGGTGCTTGGTCCACAAGGCCGACAAATGCCAAACCCTACAAAGGTAGGCTTGCCTCCCAAGTAGGTGGCACTGCCAACCATGCTTCAAGCCCCACCACCACGTCAAGGTGACCTCCTACAGTGGGGAAATGTCGTGAATGAGACAATCTAGCCCAAGGGCCTATGCTCCTGGTGGAGCAATGAAGGACTGTCTGATAGGAGTTGCTTAGTTTCTATTATGTTAAAATACTATACATTTATATTGGTGACAGTGAATATACAATAATAAATAAATATATATATATATATATATATATATATATATATATATATATATATATATATATATATATATATATATATATATATATATATATATATATATATATACTATCTATCTATATATGGTTATATATATATCTATCTATATATATATATATATATATATATATATGTATATATATATATATATATATATATATATATATATATATATATATATATATATATAAGTAAACCCTCACTTCATCGCGGGGTTGTTCCAAAGGCACCCGCGATAATCAAAAATCCACGATGCATCGACGCTACCCCTAAAATGGCTATATATTGTCTATTAATAAGAAAAACCAGTACGGGTACTCACTGATGATGAATGAGATGAATTGAAGATGATGATGATCATGAAGTTCAGTACAAGGTGTATTTTAGTTGTGCAGCTCTTGAAAGGGCGCCTATGACGACATTTCTGCAGGCGGTGAGCGAAACGTAAGTGTGGGAGGTCGGTCTACCACGCACCACACAGTTAGTTTGAATCCGATGGTCGAACCATGCGTGACTCGCAAATCATTATTTGTGGCTTATTTTTCTGCCTTCCAGTGATTGCTTGCCTTGTCTGTCAACATGGAGCCTAAGCGTAGTGCTAGTGATGCATGTGGTAACACACCAAAACGGACTAGTAAAGTGATGTTGCTGACAGAGAAAGTTAGTGTTGGACAAACTTAAGGGAGGAATATCGGCGACAATTCGTCAGGACAATTCCCCGTCATTTATTTACATACCAGTTTATTCAGCAAGTACAGTACACTAGTTTTTTACTTATATGAGTTATAAAATCCCCCTGAAAAATAGTTATTAAAGTATTAATTAATCAATAATAAGTATATTTATAGAATGACAGGGAATCATCCATGTTTTGATGGTGAATTGACTTGATGGTGAATTGTCTGAACCGTGTGTTTGGATGAAGTTCTTACAATAAAGAAGACAGAACGTAGCATACGGGACTAAACGGGAGTCAGTGTGGGCTAGTGCACCAGACTGTGCTGAAGTGTCTCCACCTATGCCTGTGAACTGGCTCAGAACCGTATGTTTGGGGTGAATGAGTCAACTGTTTGGACAATCAAGAAGGCAGAATGTAGCACATGGGAGGCAGTGAGAGTTTGTGCACTAGACTGCTGAAGTGTCACCACCTGCGCCTGTGCTTGTCAGGTAAACTGGGAGGTGCGGTATGGTGATGCGGTGCGGTCTTACTCCTTTCTTTGAGGAGGGCGCGTCGGCAGCAGCCAATCAGCGGCAAGTAAAAATGTAAAGCGTGTTTGGATTGGCTACTGGTAAGGCTCCAGCCAATTGTGTGCCACCTACCAATAAGTCTGGGTATTTCCTCACCCCACGCCACGATTTCGCTTGTATTTTATCAAATATATTAGCCGATTTTTAATTATTATTTTAATTAATACAGCTATTAATATTTTAGAATAAATAAAGATGTAAAATACCATAAATATATCCATTTCAGAATACGATACTGAAAATAAAGATGTAAAATATGTACTGTACCCTAAAAATAGCCGTAGTAGGCTTTGCGGAAACAGCGATGAGGCGGGGTTTCCCGCAATGTAAAAATACTTAGGTTTCAATGAAAATCCCGCGATAAAGTGAACTGGCAATATCTGAACCGCATTATAGCGGGGGTTTATATATATATATATATATATATATATATATATATATATATATATATATATTTGTGTGTGTGTGTGTGTGTGTGCCCTCTGTGGCAATCTTGTGGTGAGTGCATACAGAGCCCTCCGAACAGGTGTAACAGGTGTAACTCTTTACGGCAAATTTGATTATGATCGTTACAGTTGCTAAAATTGTGTGAAACACTGCTACAATTGCAAGAAGGTGGATTTTGTTAGTGTCCCTTTGTTGACCCAGACTGGAAGTACGTTTTTCGGTGCGTCTAACAACGCTCTTCGGAGTGTTGGAATGAAACGGTTGATGAATCATAAAATTGTAACTAATGAAGGTTACTAAGATCGATTGATATTATGGCCGAGTCAAACTGCCTGAGCCCGACTTGCGAATGCCGTAAGCCTGGGCTTGGAGCCGTCCCAAACCCGACTTTCAATTCCGGCTGGACTCCTGGCAATTGGGCCTAAATGTCAGGACTAAGTAGCCTTGCCTCGGGCCCCTGCGTTAATGAAGGATAGTAAAGGAGAGGAGGATAGACAGATAGGCATATAAAATGATAGATAAGCAGATAAACAGACAGACATGTAGATGGATAGATTGCTTTTATATTTACATTTCTCACTGTATCTCCCTATCTCGTTCTCAGTCCCCGTCTCCATCTCCTCCCAGTCACATTACCCTCATACACTCTCGCACAATCCCTTCTACCTGTGTCCTCACCCCGTTCTCAGTTTCCCTCTCCTTCTCCCAATCACCTCTTGCTCTTATACTCTGAGTCAATCTCTTACCCTCCATTAGCGCCTTTGAGCTTTAGCCCATCACCATTTTTAATAAATTTTTATTGAGAATATTCTTGAAGTTTTTCGTCTTTTTTCTAGTTTGCCAGTAGAGGGTCAAAAGGGGAGGGTACAGTAATTTTTTACTGATATTCTTTAGTACAGCCATATCCCAACTTTGATGGATCTGTAGTGGTGGTAGTAGTTGTACGAGTAGTAGTAGCAGCATTAGTAGTAGATGTTGTTGTTACCCCAGGAACTTAAGTGCACCATCGGCTTCACAAGAGGCAGGGAAAGGGTTGAGAGGCATTTGCATAACGAAGCAGCTGAGCTACTCGTCGATGTCAGTGCCACCGCACAAAAGAGCCCCAGTCAAACACCAAAGTCTGTGGTGAAACTGGTTTTTATTTTTATTAAGCTGTAGAGCAGCGTTTCTTAACCTGGAGTGCTGAAATCAATTTTAGGGGGTGCTGGAAAATGCTGCATTATAGTTTTTCTTACTGGATTTGCTTAGTATTGGCATCCTTGATTTTTTGTTTTTTTTTGTTTGAGACTATAAAATAAACTGTCAGGCAGTACTTCACGTTACTTTAACGGTGCAGTAGTGTAGCAACTGCAGTCCCAGTAACCAGATGTAGAGGGGTGCTGGACTGAGACCTTATTACAAGGGGGGTGCTGAGGTCGGAAAAGGTTAAGAAACGCTGCTTTAGAGGTAAAGGTGGCGGTAGACGCCACGGGGCGCTTTACCGTGGTTCTCAGCCCCGTCCTTTAGGTCTTTGAGCTTGTGACAGGTTATTCACCCACTAGCCTGGTACACAAGGTTACTACATCATCTAAGTTACTACAGTTACCTCCCATGGTACACATTGTACCTACCAACCCACAAAGGGTGGATGAGCACCTGAAACAAATTGCGTCTACAGTCGTTCTATTTAATCAAGGCAGTTTGGGTCGGGCTCTCTGGGACCTCACTCTGTTAGCTCTGTTGCCACATCGTCGCCACACACGTGCGCTCTCTCTCTCTCTCTCTCTCTCTCTCTCTCTCTCTCTCTCTCTCTCTCTCTCTCTCTCTCTCTCTCTCTCTCTCTCTCTCTCATATTATATATTAACTACTACTAATTGTATTTTCTTAATTTTTTCTCTTGTTTTCGACTTTTTTTCCACACCACCCCTGAGGTAAAAGTCTATAGGTGCGTTTTTTTCTTTTTTTCTTTTTTTTAAATAGCTCCCATGGGGGGAGACTGACCGAGTATGACCCACTCACGCAGGGCTGTCCCTCGTGTCACCACCTGACAACGTCTCAAAGGCAACCCTGACAAGTCTTATGAGATGTATACTATACTACAGCTTTTTTATTGAATTACATCTATACGGAGTGTTTAAAATTCATTTATAAGTAGTTACTAGCTTAAAATAGGAGAGAGAGAGAGAGAGAGAGAGAGAGAGAGAGAGAGGTGAACACAAATAATTACACGTGTATCGGCGGCGATGTGACAACAGAGCTAACAGTGTGAGGCCCCAGAGAGCCCGACCCAAACTGCCTTGATAAAATAGAACGACTATAGTGCCTATACCAAGATTCGCAATCGGCCGCTGTCAGGCCGGTCATTTCTGAACTAACAGTACTTACCACTTGACCACCGTGACGGTATGTCTTAGAAATCTTGTCAGTTTGGTTGTATGCCTTACAACTACACTAATTCATTGTCATTATCGCCGTTATTATTATTACCGTCAATAATTAATATGACTTTACATTCGACAGCCATTTTTTTAATCATCAGCATCGTCAGCAACATAATCATCATCATTATCATCAATCAGTCATCATCATCAATCAATCGATCACCATCAATCTGCCACCATCATCAATCAGTCACCAAAATAAATCAATCATCAATCAGCCATCATCAACCCATTATCGGTCAGCCATCATCATCAATTTATCATCATCATCATCAATCAGCCATCATCATCAATCAGTCATCATCAATCTGCCTTCAACATCTAGCAGTCTTCATCATCAACCAATTCTCATCCTCATCAAATAATCATCATCACGAATCATCAATCAATCATCATGATCAGCCATCATCATCAATTCGCATCGTCAGTCATCATCAGTTAGTCATCATCATTGATCATCATTATCATCGATTAGTCATTCTCAATCAGCCATCATCATTAGTCAATCATCATAAATCAGCCATCATCATCAATCAATTCATTATCATCAGTCAGTCATCATCAGTTATCCTTCATCATCAATCGTCATCAATCGGCCATCATAAGTCATCATTATCAACCATCATCAATCGAGCATCACAAATCACTTCATTATCGTCATTGGTCATCAATCAGTCATCATCACTTAGTCATCATTATCATCATCAGTCACCATCAGTCAATCATCATGAATCAGCCACCACCATTAATAAGTTATCATCAATCAATCATCAATCATTCATCATCAATCAGCCAGCAACTACAATCAACCATCATCAATCAGCCAGTAACTTCAATGAATCATCATCAATTAGCCATCGTAATCAATCAGTCATCAATATCAATCAGCTATCAACATCAGTGTCTGATCATCGGTGAGCCATCCTCATCAATCAGTCATCAGTATCAATCAGTCTTCATCATTCTTGCTATTTTTGACATCTTCATCATATTCACCATCTTATTCATCATCATGGAATTCCTTTTCTCAAATGGGTATGATTCACTACTTAAGACATTTCCGAATAAATCTATCTTGGCGTAGAATAAACATAAAAGTGCCGTTATCTTTTTGAAAGAATTAATATTTGTAAGGGGACAGAAATGAAGTGTTTTGCCAATTATACTATAGTGTTTTCTTGAAGGTACTACAACTTCTCTGTAGGAAAAATGAGACCACCACCACCCTTTGCATGATGTCAGCAAGACATTTCCTTTCACACGTAGGTAAAGAGGAGAAAATGAGAAGGTGCAAAATAATAACACTTAGAGTTAGGTGACCAGTAATCTCAAAGCCAGCGGGCGTTATCATGAGTGACAGGATTCTTCGCAGCACCTCGTACTAAGCTCATTGTTTTGCATGTTACACCTTAGCATCTACATTTACGTTTTTTATATTCTTTTATCGATAAAAGTGACATAAGCAATATATGAAAGAAGTTCTGAGGAACAATGTGCTGAATAAATCGCTTAAGGAAGAGGTGTTACGAAATCTCTAAAGCATGGCAATCACCGATTAGTGGGCCTGTGCAACGTGTTGTTGAAACAACACACCTTTCCTGAACTGTCCACTACGTTTGGTCTTGATATTCTCAAGCACCAATGAATCACTGCTATTGGCTTCAAGTACATGCAATAGTAAAGAAAGCTGGATTTAATAAATACAATTCTTCTGTTGGTATACTCAGAGATTACCAGCCTACCATCGTGTGCAATTTATGATCTCCATCAGGAAAGAGCAACACGATTGAGCTAAAGTTTTGTTTTTTTTTTTTTAATGCATAATCAGCGTAAAGTATGACTCTCATGCACCTAAGGTCCTTATTTGCATATATAAATTTCGTCTTAACAAGTCTAATTGGTGACACCATGGTGATAGACCAGCTTAGTACATTATCATTCACTTAAACATTATTGTAGTAGCAGTATGGCATTGTGGTAATGCGGTGCTGTGGTAGTGTATGGTAGTTTATGGTTGTGAAAGGTTAATAAATATCGAACTTTTTTCTATCAAGAGGTCTGAGCGGCAATAGGTTATAAGAAACTGGGATAACAGCGAATATTTCGACACTATCTACTTCAAATAGTAGTTTTGTGGCACTGTGGCAGAAGTATAAGAAAACTCCTAATCTTCCAACAAGGCCTCTGATTTGCCAACATTTCCTGTATCCTCTCGTAATATGCGTGAGTGGTGACAAGTTCATGTTTGACGACACGGAAGACGGACCTGCAGCAATACGGTAGTGTGGCAGTATGATAGTGTGGGAGTGGTGTGATGGTGTAGTATGGTGATCGTGTAGTGCTGTAGTGCTGTGTGGTAGTGTAGGGGGAACGTAACACCCTCACACCTTCATCCTGAGAGGTGTGAGTGGAGAACTTTCAAGTTAGGCGAGGAACGACACAGGGATGGCACTTTTCATCACCTTATCATTTAACAGCAGTATCGTAGTAGTGTGGTGTGCTGGGTATGGCAGATTTCCAATACTCCCTATTTCTCTCTAACTTTTCTCGCAACAGGTCTGAATGGCGACCAGCTCGGTACAACATATACACTTCAAACAGGAAAGTCATGGTAACTATGCTTGGGTTACCGTGGGTCAGTATGTCGAAGGGAAACTTAAGCTTAACACGTCGGGTAAGTAAGCATCTTAGCAAACTTTATTAAACACCTTGCTATACAACTGGAAACTCTTTATTCTTCACTGTGGGACTATCTATCTATCTATCTATCTATCTATTGCCAGACGCCTCAATCCCGTTCGGGGTGGCCACAAACAAATTGCCTTCACGTCACCCTGTCCCCCGCCATTTCACTGCCCCGCTCCCAACTCACACCCCCCTCTCTCATATACCTCTCCACCCCATCCCTCCATGTCATCCTCGGCCTCCCCCTCTCTCTTCCCCTCTCCACCTCACTCACATACACTCTCTTCGTGAGTCTTTCACCCTCCATCCTCTCCACATGGCCAAACCACCTCAGTGTATTCCTCCTAACGCTTCCTGTCACATCCACATCCACACCACAACGCTCCTTTATATCCTCATTTGTCAGCATGTCTCTCCATGTGACTCCACAGGCTCCTCTTAAATAACTCATTTCCATTGCTCTCACTCTTGACTTGTGTCCTTCCAGCAACGTCCAAGCTTCACTTCCAAACGTTAGAGTTTGTATCTCAATACTGTCATGTAGTAACTTTTTCACTTCCATGCTCACTTCCCTGATTCTTATCACTGCTTTCAAGGAACCAGCAACCTTTCTTCCCTAAACATACTCACATTTTCCAATTCCTCACCATCCAACCTCGCTGAACATTCGCTGACTTCACCTCTCTCAAAGACCATCACTTTACTCTTCACTACATTCACCTTTAGATTCCGTTTCTTACACACTCTCCCAAACTCATCCACCAAGCCTTGCAGCTCTCCTTCGTCTTCACTCAACAACACAGTATCATCTGCAAACAACAGTACAGGGAGTTTCCAAACACTACCCTCTCTCACCAGGGCCACTCCAACATCCACTACCCTACCTTGTACCTCTTTTATTATCCCATCCATGTACAGATTGAACAACCATGGAGACATGACACATCCCTGTTTCAACCCAACCTTCAAAGAGAAAAATTCACTCAGTTCACCATCCACACGCATTGCAGCCTTAGCACCAACATACATACTCTTCATAGAATTCAACAACTTCCCATCTACTCCATATATTCTTAATACTTTCCACAATCCTTGTCTATCCACCCTGTCATATGCTTTCTCCAAATCCATGAAAGCCGCATACAACTTCTTTCCCTTCTCTAGAAACTGTGTGACACAATGTGGAAAGACACCTTAAGTTTAACACGTCAGGTAAGTAAGCAGCTTATCAGATTATACTGCACACCTTTATATACTGCTGAAGCTTATGCATCTTTTACTATGGGTGGGTATATAGAAGGAAAATTCAAATGTGACACATTAGGTATGTAAATAGATTTATGCCCAACCTTTTAACTATTCATTAAACAAAGTATTATGCTGGTGGTTAGTTTATTTTATTTATTTTATTTATTTATTATTATTATTTTTTTTTTTGGTTGGTACGTAAAAGGAACAATGGCGGACAATATTGTTCTAACAATTTTGGGGCCAATAATTGCGAAACCCTTAATCACTATTCTTGAATGTTTCTTAGACTGCAAAGCCTGTTTTAATGGATTTCGAAAGCCATTGCTCACTATCGTTATATATTGCATTTTTTTTTCTGGTCTATCGACCATTGGGGCCAAAGCCCCTGGTCATTAAGGCCGTATATATA
>NW_027642298.1:62500-128711 GCF_032717465.1 Coenobita brevimanus | reverse complement strand
AAAAGGGGTTAGAGATTTTACAGAGAGCCCTGGTCATGAGTATGGAATAAGTCTCCTTGGTTACTAGTCAAAATTACCCTCCCAATCAGGCTACACTTGGCCATAACTTGTGAAGGCTGGGGGTGTCACTAAAAACTCAAATTATTTTTATAAATTAGCTGGGAAAGTTATATACCTAACCCCTCCAGGTAGAATGCATAAAATAATAATAATAATAAAATTGAGAAGGTTCTAGCATATTCACCTAGTAAGAATCCAATTAAATGTCCCCCAAAGATGGTTGTGGTAGTTGTGGTAGGGGGTAGTTGTGGTTGTGGTAGCAGTCTTTCTACAGCACTGAACCCTCCAGATCTTTTTTCCTCTTCTTCATTATCAGGCTGCCTTCTCCCCAACTCACTCCTGAAAAAGAATATTCCTTATAAGCCATCACAAGAAAATCACAATATCAAAATATCCATACACACACAAAACCACAATTCCACACACACAGATACCCCAAACTCCACATAGTAACCCCCAACTCTACACACACACACACACACACACTCAGAATCTCCACATACACCCCCAATCTAAACACACACACCCAAATCCATACACATACACAATCCAAACTCCACACATACACACCCCAATCTACACTCACACCCAAAATCTACACACATACACACCCAAAAAACTACACATACACACCCCAAGCTCCACATACATACACCCCACCCCAGAGTTCACACCCACCTCTGTCATGTTCTTAGCCTTTCAATCATGAGTATGCTTTAGAAACACTCAGGCCTGTTTACAATACACATTAAAATCAATATCATCACCACAGAAGCAATTAATGGAGAGAGAAAGGTAATTACTGGAAAGAGAAAGGAAAAATATCTTACCAATATTGCAGCCCCTCCCCCTGTGACTGCTGCAGCCTGACTGACTGATCAAAAGCCGGCACATTCCATCCACCCCCACATTCCTTCCCTCCCTCCATCCCCCCCACTAGTTTCCTCCCCCCCTCCACAGCCCCTCTTTCCTTCACCTCTCTCTCTCTCTCTCTCCTCCCTTCTCCTCCATGTCTTCCTTTTTTCCTTCCAACTCTTCCTCCTCCCTGAAAAGCACTCTTCCTCCAATTCTCCTTCCTCCTGACATCCTCCCTTCCCTCCACCCCCACTAGTTTCCCCCCCCCTCTTTCCTCCACCTCTCTCTCTCTCTCTCTCTCCTTCCTTCCTTCCTTCTTTTCCTTTTGCCTTCCACCTCTTCCTCCTTCCTGAAAAGCACTCTTCCTCCAATTCTCCTCCCTTCCCTCCACCCCCACTAGTTCTCCCCCCCCCTCTTTCCTCCACCTCTCTCTCTCTCTCTCTCTCCTTCCTTCTCCTCGTCTTTCTTTTTCCTTCCTCCTCCCTGAAAAGCACTCTTCCTCCAATTCTCCCTCCTGACATCCTCCCTTCCCTCCCCCCCCTCTTTCCTCCACCTCTCTCTCTCTCCTTCCTTCCTTCCTTATTTTCCTTTTGCCTTCCACCTCTTCCTCCTCCCTGAAAAGCACTCTTCCTCCAATTCTCCTCCCTTCCCTCCACCCCACTTCTCCCCCCCCCTCTTTCCTCCAACTCTCTCTCTCTCTCCTTTCTTCTCCTCTGTCTTCCTTCCACCTCTTCCTCTTCCCTGAAAAGCACTCTTCCTCCTGTCCCTCTCCCTCCTTACATCCTCCCTTCCCTCCACCCCCACTAGTTCCCCCCCCATCTTTCCTCCACCTCTCCTTTCTTTTTCATTTTTTCTTTCCTTCCTCTCTCTTCCTTCTCTCTCCATCTCTTGTCATCAATCTTCCTTCCCTCTTCCTCCTCCTTGAAAAACACTTTTCCTCCATCCCCCTTACCTCCTCTCTCTCCCTCCATCCCCCCCCTTTCCTCCCCCTCCTCTCTCATTAGACACACACACACACACACAATAAAATACAATCCATTACGGACAAGGGAATCACCTATACATAAGAACATAGGAAGAGAGGATAACTGCAGTATGCCTGTTGGCCCATGCTAGGCAGCTCCTAGAAAAGTAACTGAACTACTAGAACGAGATAAGGGTAGCAAAGAAGAAGGCTCTCCCCCGCCCTCCAAACCCTCCAGCCGAAGCCAGCAGGAAAAAGTCAGAAAGAACACCACGCCGTATAGAAAACTGGCGTAGACATTTTACAGGAAAGTGTGAAAGGAGAGAAGGATATTTGTGAAGCACTAAAGAATTATACACTATATCAATCAACCAACTCCAAGTCTCCATAAAGGCACCAGATACTAATAAATATACAGACATGATAATTACCGTAAAAATAAGCGAAGAAACACCATAAATAAATAATAATAAATGCAGTCATCGCTCACCTTCATCATCCCCAGAGCCCCGTCTCATCTCCCACAATGCCCCTGTGACGTCACCCTCCACCCGTAAAATTATATACTTTTCAATGGCAAATTTTATGCACAGAAGCTCTTGAATATATTATCAGCTGTTCAAATAATAATTATTGTGCAAACTTTGTAATGAAGGAAATAGGAAGAGGTCTACAAAGCATCCCAGGCCACGTAGATTCAGGTTCACCCGATGACGTAGCAATGTCTTCAGAAACTGAGGAATCATGTCTAAATGGGGAGCCAATAGGGGGCCAGTGGGGGGCTAAGGATCTCATAACAAAGTCGAGACTTTGTTAGGTCGAAATCATAAGCATCTGAGATAAAATCTGCTATATATTGCACTTGCGAGTTTTGAAAATTGAAGAAAAATACATAAAAACAGCAGAGAAAACACGTAACAAAAAATCTGAAATAAATACAATATTTTTTTCACATGTTTCCAGTGAAAAGTCAGCTGATTAATGTCAATTTTAAGGAATTATTTATTTACCGCTTTGTTTCCCTGTGGACGAGGACATGTTGCCTCAACGGACCATTGTAAATAAACAACCGGACCGAGAGACGCGTAAACAAAGAAGGCACGTGTTGGTTGGACGGAAACAGAGGTGCTAAAGAGCCTGGTGCAACCGTGCAAGGAAGAAGACCTGCAGAAGGTGTGAGTATACTGGAAGGCTGAGTGAAGATATGCTGTGTAGAAACTGTGACGATGAAGTGAGGGCCAAGAAGGAGGTATGTACTGATTGCAATCGCTGGGTTGAGGCTGGAGGTGCCGAGTGTGATAGATGCGGTAACTGGTGGCACCAGGAATGTGAATGATTAACCAAAGAGGGACTAAATGCAGTGAAAAGAATGAATGTGTGGTTCTGTAGGGTAAGCCTTGTAGCAGTGACTGGAAAAATAGTGTGAGGGAACAACAAGAGCTGAAGATGGAAAATACAAAGATGAAAGAAGAGCTCAAGGTAATAAAGGAGAAATACACTAATCACCAGCAAAATGGAAGAAATTGAAAATAAGTAGAGTGGGGCCAATCAACCTGAGAAACCAGGAGATTCCAAAGATGGGGTTGGAAGCCAAGAAGTCTTAACAGTAGCAGGGGTTGAGGCAATGAAAGAAATGTCTGTAATGAAAGAGGAATTGAGTAAGCTGAAGACAGCAAATGATGAGTTGAGAGATATGATTAAGGGCCTGGAAAAGAAATGGGTGGAAAGAGAGAACGAGATGGTGAAAAGGGTTTTACTGAGAAGGTGCTTAAGAGTGTAATGGAAAATTTAGAAGAGAGGGAGGATAAGGAAAAGAGAAGGAAGAATTTAGTTGTGTTCAATGTGCTAGGAAGTGATAATAGGTAGGCCAGAGAGAGAGAAAAAGAGGGTACAGAGGTATGTGCTAGAATATTTAAAGAAGTATTTATCCTTCTTTTTCTGTGCCTGTCCTCCTCTCTTCCTATTTCTCCCATCTTTCCTGTCACTTCTTATTGTTTTTCTTTCCTTTACAGGTAGCTTTACATTGAGTGACAAGCCTAATGGTTTCCTGTATGCCAAGAAACCATTTACAACCCTGGGTGGTAACCATATAACCAAACCATACGTGCTCCCTACATGTCAGTAAGTGGGTTGGCGGAGGGTTAGTGCCCCTCCCCGTAAAACAAATAACTCAAAGTCAAATGACCACCCCTTACAGGATTATGGCGTCTGGCAATAGATAGATAGATAGACCTTTGTGGTAGGTGGGGTGCCCACCATCCACTCACTCAGTGTTGTGCTGGCTTGGGTGTCTGCCCTTTCTTCTCTTCCTTCCTTCCTCTTCTGTCTTTCTTTCCTTTGTTCTTTCCTCTTCCTTCTGCCTACAGGTGGCTTTACACTTCCTCTTCTCACTTTCTTTCTTTCATTCTTTCCTCATGCTTCTCCTTATTGGTGACTCTATATTGAGTGACAAGCCAAATTGTTTCCAGTACACCTGGAACCCATTTAATATGCTGGGTGGTAACCATAAAACCAAATAATGGTGCCTGGTGGTTTACTGGGTAATTAAGGTACTCCAAACAAATTGAGCCTGTGTTGGTTTATATCCAGGGGATGGTTGGGGTTTATTGCTCACATAATTCCTCTCAGGGATGAGTGAGGCTGGTTGCTCTCATCTTAAATGTAAGGACCAACTTGCCTAGGCCTGGGCTCCTATTCTCCTTATGGGGCAGTTGGATAATGGATGGAGGGATTATTAGTTTTTATTAATAAGACCATGGTATTTTTGTGGCCCTAGGATAAAGATGCAGAGGCTGTGATTAGAGACAGGACTGGGAGGGGATGAAAGTGAGAGTTGTAGGTCAGAATTCAAGGTGGCATAGGAGGCTTTGTAGCATAAATGAATATACACACATGTTATGGGACTAAAGAGGTTAAACAAAACCCAGAATATCCTCACAAGTGACATTTAACCCACCATCTTTGTTTTGCAGGCAAAGTAAAAACTAAAGGCGTTTCAAAACCTGCGTATTGTGCTGGTGGGTTTTTCTGAGGAGAACCAGGGTCAGATGAAAGACCTGGTGCACCAAAATGATGGCATTATTACAACTCTGCATGACCAAAATGCAACACATATGGTAAGTTTGTGATTACATGCTCCTCTCATTTTTATTTGGTATGTACACCTAATGTCTGACTTGGCTCTTATCTCTGACTGAGGTAAAAATAATATGGTTGTTTTTAATGCATCTAAGACTCAGTTCTTACACCTATCAACCTGACAAAATCTTCCACAGGTATACCCACTAATGTTTAATAATATTCAGCTTAATCCTGCATCATCCTTGAACATACTTGGGGTTTCATTTACTCGGGACTTATCTTGGAAAGATCATATTACATCTCTTGTAAAATCTGCTTCCAAGAGATTGGGTGTGCTAAGCCGACTCCGCTCTTTCTTTACCCCTGCACAATTGTTGACTCTATACAGGGGTTTTATCCGCCCCTGTGTGGAGTACAACTCTCATGTGTGGGGAGGCTCCCCACATACAGCTCTTCTCAATAGGGTGGAGTCAAAGGCTTTTCGTCTCATTAACTCTTCTCCTCTTACTGACTCCCTTCAACCTCTGTCTCTTCGTCGCACTGTTGCATCTTTATCTCTTTTCTATTGCTACTTTAATGGTCACTGCTCCTCTGAACTGTCTGCTTGCATTCCTCCACCTCTACGTCGGGTGCGTAGCACCCGTCTGGTAGGAAACTCTTATCCCTTTTCTGTCCAACTCTCTAATGCAAGAGTTAACCGTTACTCCCAGTCTTTCATTTATGCAACAGATCAACTCTGGAACTGTCTCCCTCTGTCTGTATTTCCTGCTGCCTATGATCTCCAGTCTTTCAAATGCAGTGTGTCCAGGCATCTCAAAATGATCGGAGCTTGAATTTGGCTCTTTATTGTATTTTGTTTTTCTCTTGGAGGGAACTGTTACTGCGGGCTCATGGCCTTTGGTTCCTTCTTCCTTGCATAAAAAAAAAAAAAAAAGGATAGACTAGGACATAGATAAACATACATACTGTACCCTTTTCTTTTTTCCTTCTTTTGTTCTTTCTCTCTGGCTTCCTTCTTTCCATCCTCCTCTGTGTAGTAACTTAATCTGTGCTTAATCTGTTCTGGATGGCATCAGCTGTTGTGTCATAATGTGTTGTTTTCTTTGAATGATATTTAGATAGATAGATAGATAGATAGATATTTATCATGCATTATTCTGTATTCTTTTATTATAATGCTTTGATGTGTATTTATAATTTTTCCATTTATGATTTCTTGCGTTTTCAAGATATTACCAACCTCTTCAGAAGATAATGGAATATTGTTTTGTTCTCAGTTTCCATTTTGTGCATCCCACTCACTACTTTGAAATAAAAGTAGATTTGGTTTAGGATGATGATGATGTGAAAGAAGATGTAGGTAACTTTAATAATATTTTTCAGGTAATAGAAGACCAGTCCATCACAGGGAAGCCACCAGACTCTCCTCCGAAGGTACGTGGTCAAGGCAGAATGGTTCTGGACGTCAATCCAGAAGGAAGCTTGCCCCAACGAGAAGCTGGTTCGCTGTAGGTGCAGGTAAGGGTGCAGGGGAAAATATAAATGCCACTCATCCCCCCTTCAGTGTACTGAACTCTGAAAATGTGGCGGTGGATGCAGTGACAATTAACCATTCTTGAGGTGAAGGCTTTGTACATTTGACTGTGTGGCCTGGGGTAGCAGGATCATGACAATGCATATATTGCCAATGTTGCAAATTAAATATAGCTAATTTTGATTTTATCCATGCATTTCGTTGTTTAGCACCTGACATGGATTCCCAGCCCCCTTTTAGCTCAGGAGATGACCAAGAAGTTAAATTTGACTAAGTAACCAAGGAGATTAATCCCTGAATCACAGCGACGACCAATCGAATTTTACCTAACTTAGTATTCAAACTGTTAAATAAAAAAATAAAGAAAATCTGTTACCTCTTACTTTATAGACAACAAAGGCAGACTTCCTGACTGTCATCTGAAAGTCGTGGGTTCGATCCCCTGCCCAGTGTGTGTATAACAATCTAAGGAAACCTTCCTTTACATACGACAGGCGAGGATAGTGGATAGGCTACAAGTTAAGCCAGTGTCACACTGGGCAGGAAACGGTATGTTAGCCGCTTTGCAAGCCGAATGACCAACAGTCAGTGGGATCCAGCTTGATATGAGGTTGGTTGCTGTGATAAGGACTCAGATGAGCTAAATATCGACTTTTCAACTGTTCTTAACTGTGAATGAAATATTTAGTTAGAACAGGAGATAAGTTTAAATGAAAGCGGCTCGCAAAAGTGGCTAACATGTTAGCCACTTTTGCCCATTGTGACTCGACCTTTATGCACTCCATTCCTCCATCTCATCTTTGGTCTCACCCTCCACCTCTCACACTCTTCTGGTCAGTCTCTCATTCTCCATCATCTCCACTCCTTCAGTTCATATCATCCTTGGTCTCCCCCTCCTTTCCTCCACCTCAAAAATGAGAAGCACGTAAGTAACCTCACTGGGGGAACTTAAGTTTGTTGTCTACAAAGTGTAGCCTACTTAAGGCCAAAAAGTAGTTTGGTACCTGTCACTTAAGTATTCTGTCCAGACTGACTTGCAAGTCGTAAAAAGAATTTCGTCTGCTAAGTGTGCTTATCAGCACTAAGTATTTTTGGTGGTACGGCCACTGATGCTCACTCTGGAAAGGAAATAGGTCCATCATGGAGATATTCACTGAGGCGGTTTGGCAAAGTGGAGAGGATGGAGAGCGAGAGACTAACAAGGAGAGTGTGAGTGAGGTGGAGAGGGGAAGAGGGATGGGGAGGCCAAGGATGAAATGGAGGGATGGAGTGGAGGAGCAAATGAGAGGAGGGTGAGCTGAAAGCAGGGCAGTGAAATGGCGGGGTACAGGGCGACGGGAATTCATGAGTGTGCACGTATTGTTTGTTGGGCACTAGTAGAACACAAAACAAACATTTTGTGTGTGTGTGTGTGTGTGTGTGTGTGTGTGTGTGTGTGTACCGTCATAACTGAGGAGAGGTCCAGGGGCAGCGGGTCACTTCAACACTGGCCATTTACCTGCCCTCTATTGGCACACTAGTGGCTTTTTTTTTTTAGTTTGTGTTGACTGTACCTTTTATTCTCTCTCTCTCTCTCTCTCTCTCTCTCTCTCTCTCTCTCTCTCTCTCTCTCTCGTACTACCACTACTACTATTACCACCACAACAACAACAACTACTACTACTACTCAGGTGTTGTCAGGTTAATTGTCTTCTAATTGATGGCCAGGTAACAGGTGGTGGAGCAAATGAAGTAAGGTATTTGAGTTCTTTAGGAGGTCATTACTGCAATATTTTTTTTATATCCTCACTGTTATGCTCAGATGATTATGCTTAGAGGATGGAGTACGTGAGACTGACTAGGAGAGTGTGGAGGAAGAGCAGATCAAGGATGAGCTGGAGTGATGAGGTGGAGACGTACTGTATGTGTGTATGAAGGACAGGGTGATGTGAGTGAGGTGGAAGGGCGGGAGGAGAAGGTGGGGAGGCCGAGGATGAGATGGAGAGATGGGATGGAGATCTGAGAGAGAGAGGGTTGTGAGCTGCAGGGGAGGGGAGTGAAATGGGGGGGGAGGGCGATAAGGAGGCGGTGTTTGTGGCCATTCCTTACGGGATGGAGTCGTCATGCTATAGACAGTTAGATATATTGGTGTAGTGTTAATAACTGTTCTTTATTCTTCATTTTATTTTGTATTAACCTCGTCATCCTTGTTCTTATTGTTTTTATAATGCTGAAAAGTATGGGGAAGACTGTAGGCCTATCATGTATTAAGCAGTGTAGCTCGGCCTTATTACACTCATTTCCTCTCCTCCTCCTCCTCCTCCTCCTCTTCTTTCCTCTCCTGTTCTCCACCTCCACCTCCTCCTCCTCCTCCTCCTCCTCCTCCTCTTCTTTCCTCTCCTGTCCTCCACCTCCACCTCCTCCTCCTCCTCCTCCTCCTCCTCCTCCTCCTTCTCTTCTTCTTCTTCTGTCTTTTTTCCTCCTTTTTCTCCTCCTCTTTCTCCTTTCCTTGTCCTCCTGTCCATTCCTCTTTCTTTTTATCATTCTCCACTTCCTCCTCCTTCGCCCTCTTCCCCCTCTTTATCTTTTTCCTCCTCATCCTCATCCTTTTCGTCATTTCCTTTTCCTCCTCCTCCTCCTCCTCCTCCTCCTTTTCATCATTTCCTCCTCCTCCTCCTCCTCCTCCTCCTTTTCATCATTTCCTCTTTCTCCTCTTCCTCCTCATTCTCTCTCTCTCTCTCTCTCTCTCTCGCAATCAACTAAACTATATCATGAAGTACTGGTAGCTGTGGCTTTGTTAGGTAATTTTCTCCTGCCTTTTTTTTGTGTGATTTATTGTTTTTTTGTTTGAAATGACCAGTTTTTGAAATCCCCCCCCCCCTGAGCAGAGTAAATTACAGGACAGTTTAGGTATAGTAATTAATTAGCATGTGAAAGTGATGCAGAGGCATATACAAGGAAGTAGAGAAGCTTTGTGGTGTTGGTGTGCATTTATGCAACAGGTCAGCTCTGGAACTGTCTCCCTCTGTCTGTATTTCCTGCTGCCTATGATCTCCAGTCTTTCAAACGCAGTGTGTCCAGGCATCTCAAAATGATCGGATCTTGAATTTGGCTCTATATTGTATTTTGTTTTTCTCTTGGAGGGAACTGTTACTGCGGGCTCATGGCCTTTGGTTCCTTCTTCCTTGCATTAAAAAAAAAAAAAAAAAAAAAAAAAAAATGTGTGACAGAAAGTGTTAAGAGAAATACAGTACAGTACTTTGAAATGGTTTGGCCATGTGGAGAGGATGGAGAATGAGAGACTGACAAGAAGAGTGTATGCAACTGAAAGTGTTAAGAGAAATACTTTGAAATGGTTTGGCCATGTGGAGAGGCCAGGAGAGTGTATGTGAGTGGGGATGCATAGCAACTGATATTAATAATTTCATTTGTCCACAGATCAGTGTCAGTACAGTCATCTGCTACCTAAGTCTCAAGGGATTAACAACCAAGGAGATTCCTGAGGACATGGTGGCTACACTAGGGGACGATACCTCTTGACAGTGAGGTAGTGCATCGCTACATAATGGCTGATATTTTATATTTTCATAGCATCTGCAGGTTAGTCTCTAACAGAAAAATAACTCAGTAACTTTAAATTATCTGTGCAGTCATTCACCAAGATGAACTGGACTCACATTCAGTGAAAACTGTACTGTATAGCTCATCTCCTTCTGCCTCAGGCCATGAACTTGTCAGTCCCCTCTCATGTAGTTTGCAGCAGTAATTGGCAGTACAGTAATTGGCTGGTTCTGGTGCATTGTTGCACTTGCACTGCAGATAATTTTGTATGGTAGAGCCAAGATATCAAAGGTTTGAATGACATGTGAATGAATGTATGGGTCATTTAACTGGCCATTTTGTTTGATACATTTTGTTTGTTTACATTTACATGATATTTGTCTATCTATCTATCTATCTGTCTATTGCCAGACGCCTCAATCCTGTTTGGGGTGGCCACAAACAAATCGCCTCCACGTCGCCCTGTCCCCCGCCATTTCACTTCCCTGCTCCCAACTCACACCCCCTCTCTCATATACCTCTCCACACCATCCCTCCATCTCATCTTCAGCCTCCCTCTCCCTCTTCCCACCTCCACCTCACTCAATACATCAATAAGATGTATTATTGAACAGTAAGTAACTACTGCCTTACTTTGCAGACCCCCTTTGGACCTGGCTGGTGTTTTGGTACCACTAACAACCCCTTCTTCCAGGCCCTGACCCTGGCAGCTACTACCATGACAGTGGAGTGTGACTACAGACTTGGTAATTACGTACACAAGCATCACTCTTAATCAGCAAACATTCACCCCAGTTTAATGATATACAGTAACTGCTTAGGTAAAACCCCTATATCAGTGTACTTTTAACATGTAAAGTAATGGGGAGCATTTACCAGCCTTGGGTTTCCCCCCAAACCAAGTCCAAAACCCACCCAAATGAGCCCAAAAACAAATTTAAAGCCAATCTAAATGGCCTAATAACTGAGTTGTTTACAGTACTGGTTGTATGAAAGAGGTTATTGTGTTTTGGAACACCCCTACATATGACATGGATTTAGCGTACATTATATGACTGATTCATAGTGACAGGTAGATAAAATATGTGGGAGGAAAACACAGGAAAGGACATTAGTTATATAATTAATGTTTCGGACTGCACAGAACCCATAGGTACACGTGTGGGCCATGATTTCAACACACCATCTGATCCTACTTGTAACTGGAGGGAATCTGTAGCCAGGGTGTCACACAAGGAGAAAACCAGTTGTTCATTTTTGAGGAGGTGAGATGGGTTCTATGTAATTCAAAATGTCAGAAAGACATTCAGCTCTCTGTGTTCCCCTCCCATTCATTTTATTGGGTAGTCTGTATGTATATCCATTTCTCATTACCTTATCCAGTGTTATCTGGGGTGGCCTTCACAAGATTACCAAGTACCTATATCCTAATTTCAAACCAACCATGTCCACACTTATCCACAGTCCTTCATTCCACCTTACTTTTTCATCCTGCCTGTGCTTCATATCTAAAATAATATTCTAATGTATAACCAGTCACATCTATACTTTGCTGCTCTTCATTCCATATTATTCTTCTCTCCTGCAAATATTTTCTGTCATTTTCGTCATCATCTGGACCTCCTTTCCCACCCTGGGGCAGGGTCGAGTACAGCTTTACTACCAGTGTCCTTATTCCTCCATGTTAGCAGTCATCATCTCCTTCATCCTTTCACTTCACTGAATAAACTTTCTTGAGTATTATTAATGTCAAACCAGCCATTCCTTGCCATAGCCTGTGAGAATTCATATAAGTTTAAAGATCTCCCATTTTTCAGGGGAATTTCAGTGGTGATTCCCTCTGATACATTCTCCCACTGGTTGATAAGTTCCTACCACAATCAATGACTGCCTAGTAGTGGGACTTAATTATATAGAGGGTGATTTTTTTCCAAGATGTCTGACTCTCTTGAGAAGTGATATGATATTGTTATAGTAGTGAGTCACCTTTTAATGTTAACGTCATCAGTATGGGGATGAATATTTCATTTTTTCTTGTTATCTCTAGGACAGATTTATTCCCCCTTTAAGAAACTCAGAACAGGTGAGGTTAGATATCGCCTTCCTTTATACCCCCACTGCAGGTCTTCCAAAATGTGCAGAAAACCTTCAGGCAGCAGTTAAGATAAATCAGTAAAGCACGTCACTGGACTGAATTGGTCAAGTTAGCAGAGTTTAGATGGGTAATTTAGTCAGTAGGGGATGGTAGTGATGCTTTCATCAAAAATGGGTAATCTAAATGTGTCTGTAAGGATTTGAGAACCGTAGAAAGAGAATATTAGAACCACATTTGAGGTGCTCAGTAATGAAAGTAGAGAAGCACCAAAAACTAAGGAAGGTAAAGGATTTTGATTATGTTGTATTCTCACATTATGGTAGATTCATGCATTTCAGCCTTTGCTTCAGTGCCATGTTTCATTTACTGTATATACCAATACAGTCAAGAAATTAAGTGTTATCAAGTACTTTTCTGAGGTTTGATGAGCACATGGTGGGGAAGTCAATCAGTCCAACGTGTTTTAGTCCAGTAAAGATTTTTATTGCATTTCACAAGTTGATCTTTGAAGAAAACTAAGAAAGTATATTAATTCCTTACTCTGCTGATAGGTGGAAGGGAAAGAGATAGATGTATGGAGTTAGTGGTACTGTAGAATAGCTAGTAGAAAATGGTGTTGACACAAAAGGAGAATTAAAACTTAGGGAGTGAGTAGGTGAATGTAATAATGCATAACTCTTATTTATATCCTGTTATTGCTGCTGCCAGACTGTTTTATTCAGCTTTAGAGAAAGGACCAGACTGGAGGGGTTAGATATGGCCTTTTTCATCCCATTCACTACTACTCACAGGTCCATCAGAGGCTGAATAAAATCATCTGGTGTTAGCAAGCACAGCATTTGAATTAATGATATTGGATTGAACGGGTTAACACT
The DNA here is from genome assembly GCF_032717465.1 of Coenobita brevimanus. Classification (NCBI taxonomy): domain Eukaryota; kingdom Metazoa; phylum Arthropoda; class Malacostraca; order Decapoda; family Coenobitidae; genus Coenobita; species Coenobita brevimanus. The sequence continues at coordinate 115,707 of NW_027642298.1, read as the reverse complement.
GTAAACTTGTATTTAACCATAACCTTTGTATTCATTAGTTTCAAATTAAGATAAAACAGTCTTGTAAAGTACCCTACTTCTCGTGACATTAACTCTTTTGGGTACTGTAAGCAACGTTGGGTCTGGTTAGTACTTGGATGGGTGACCGCCTGGGAACACCAGATGCTGTTGGCATCCCTATGTGTCAGGTGGGGTTGGTGGAGGATTAGTGCCCCTCCCTGTAAAACAATTAACTCTAAGCCCTTGGCCACCCCGTCTGGGATACATGGCGTCTGGCAATGAATGAATGAATGAATGAACTGTAAAAGAAGCTAACCTAAGCTAACACCTGTAAATAACTCACTAAAACCAACAAATAAAATATGAAAATTGTCAAATATAGTCCGGAAAAATCAAGTTTAGTAAACTGTACCCCAAAATGACAATGTTCACCCCACCTGTGGCTAAAACACAATAATCTAAGTCTAAAAGAGTTTGTAAATCAACCTAAACACAATTTTAGTCTAAAATATCATCAGAATTGAAAAAAAAATCAAAACACATCGTTAAACCAGGGTTTGGCCATCGTTAGGTGGGGTATGGTGGTATTTCTACCCCCATCGTAAAGCCGGGGTATCATATCTAGGGGTATCGTGTATCAAGGTGTTACTGTACAAGTATTTGCTGATCTTCTTTTCTAACTGTCTTTACACAGAATCTAGGTTGAAGGTGAGAGTCATATTGTTTGCTAATCACACATCTATAATGTCTTTTTACCCATCAGCTTCCAGCAACTGTTGGGAAGTAATTAGCTGGTTTTGGCACTTGGTTTAGCTTGCAGTCCATAGGAAACATTGGCTGTACCATGGCCAACACCAATATGGGGATTCCTTGAGAGGAAACAGTGCAGAGTTTTAATGAATGTATGTATATATTTCCCTACCTGTCAACAAGTGGGTTGGTGGAGGGTTAATGCCCCTCCCATTAAAACAACTAAAAGACAAATGGCCACCCCTAACAGGACTATGGCGTCTGGCTACAGATAGAAAGATATATAGATAGAAATATTTATGGTTGTCAGCTAGTACACACAAGTATATGTTGGGTTAAAGACTGGTAGTGAACTGTGACTTAGATAAGGTCATCAGTTTGGGATATCAGTGAAATGCGTAGAAATAATAATTAATTTGTTGTTCTCAGGTTGACCTCTACATGGACCTCCAGAGGCCCTGAGTTGTGCATCCTGTCTGAGCTGTGGCACCACATAAGTCACTCTGTCAAGTATGTTGGATGAGGTAGGCAATCTGCACTGTCTATCTGTCCATCTATCTATCTACCCATCTATCTGTCTGTCAATCTATCTATATATCTATCTACCTATAGCCAGATTCTTTAATCCTGTAAGGGGTGGCCACAAACAAATTGCTTGCATGTTGCCCTGTTCCCTGCTATTTTGTTGACCTTCTCCCAACTTACACCCACCTCTCATATGCCTCTCTACTCTATCCCTACACATCATCCTTAGTCTCCTCTGCCCTCTCATCCCCTCCACCTCACTCACTTACACTTTCCTAGTTAGTCTCTCACTCCATCACATGGCCAGACCACCTCAGTGTATATCTCCTAACATTATCACATCCACATCACATCACTCCTTCATTTCTGTTGCATGTCAGTATTAGCCACTCTTTTAACAGCTTAGCCTTTATATTATTTCTTTCTGTAACATTCCAGATTTGGTGCTAGGAAATGCTGTTGATTTTTTTTTAACCTACAAATAACTGGAGTCAAAAAAAGAATATATTGCCTGATTTTAGTGTTAGATTTATCCTACTTTAGACCTGCATTTGAGTATTCAGTGACAAGCATGTTCCTCATATTTTAATTTATCCCTCCAGTGAAGTATTTTATTTATTCTTGTTACATCTAATTGATTTTATGCAGCATCAGGGAGACCTCATTTAGGGAAGGAGTAATTGAATGTTATATACAGTATGACCTCTCCAGTTCTAACTCCATCTTGTGCAGTGCTTGTGATAAGTGGGTGCATAAGAGATGAAGTGGTATTAGAGGTAGACTGCAAGGTAATGTTGATTTCATGTGTGTGGTGTGTTGGGGAGAACATTTAAGATTGTCAGGTTGAAAGTATTGATCATGCTAGTGAGTCTCTTGAGTATATGGAAGAGTTTTGTCATTTAGGGCACCTGTTATGTGCTGGAGGTGGGGCTGGAGACAGCTCTGTGGCCAGAGTGAGGAGTGGTTGGAAGAAGTTCAGGGAGCTATTACCTCTCCTGACATGGAGAGGGTTCTTTCATTGCTAAAGGACCTTTGTATGCAGCATGCATTAGGAGTGTAATGCTATATGGTAATGAGACCTGGGCAGTAAAGGAAGATGAGATCTGTAGGCTCATATGTACAGAAATGACAGTGATTAAAAGGATGTATAGTGTGTCCTTGGATGTGAGGCCTGGGGGGCTGGGACTGAAGTGTATTGATGTTGTGGTGATGAGGGGTAGATTGAGATGGTTTGGGACTGAAGTGTATTGGTGTTGTGGTGATGAGGGGTAGATTGAGATGGTTTGGGCATGTGGAGAGGATGGAGGATGACAGTTGGGTGTGGAAAGTGAGAAGTGTGAATGTCGGGAATTGGGTTGTGAGAGGCAGACTGTCACACTTATAATAGCACTTCAGTTAACTGAGGAGGGAAGTACCACTCTTAAGGTACAAAATTCTACAAATGCCGGTAGTACACAATATTACTGCTACTCTGCCTTTTAGAAGGAAATTAATGTATTTCAGACTTCATGGCATCCAACAAATTCTCATCTACTCCATACATTCTTAATCCTATCCACAATCCTTGTACCACCCTGTTTGGGATACATGCTTTCTCCAAATCCATGAAGGCTGCATACAACTTTTTTCTCTTCTCTGGAAACTTTTCCACTAAAGATCTAAGATGAATATCTGATCTACACAACTGCTTCCCTTCCTAAAACTTCCCTGTTGTTCTCCAAGTAATTCTTCTGTTATTTCTCAAACTCTGTCAATAAGTATCCTACCATATACTTTTCCTCTTTCCACACTAAGAAGACGAATGCCCCTACGATTACCACATACTTCTTTTTCTCCTTTTCCTTTGTACAAGGGAATAATTATACCTGACTTCCAGTCCTCCGGGACTCTACTTTCCTCCCAGGCCAGTCTTCACATCTTCCACATCCATTCTACTACTGTCTCTCCCCCATGCTTCAACATTTCACCACATACTCCATTAATTCCTGAGGCTTTCCCCATTTTGACTTTCTTCATTGCTTCCACAACTGCCATCCTACTGATTTCTTCCTCTCTTCTCACATCCCTCTGTCTCCCAGCCATTCCCCAGCCAATTACACTCCTATTACTTTCATTCTCTATGTTCAACAGTTCCTTAAAGTGTTCCCTCCATCTGCTCACTTTTTCTCCCTTCTCAACTAGTAATGGCTACCATTTTATCTTTCACTCCCCAGCTAACTTCTTTAACAAGACCCCTGTCCAACTCTCTTTACCTCTTTCAAGAACATTATCTTATATTCCCTCCACTTTACACTCAATTCCTTTCAATCTCTCATCCACCCTTTTCTTACTTTCTCTTACTAATCTTTTCACCTTTCCCTTCCTCTCTACATAATAACTCTTTCTAATGTCTGTTGCAATAGATCACAATATAAAATGAAAAATGTTATTTATGAAAAGAGTACATAAAAATCCTCATAAATAAAGTACTCACACCATTGCCTCCCAAATGATGACTGGTAAATAGTAAGAAATGGGTGCTCTCCAAATCCAAACAGTAACTTAACAGCACTGATCTAAGACTGCCCCAGACACCACTCAAATCAAACCAAAGAGCAGGAAGTAGTACCCATAATGCCCAAGACACAATGAAGACACAAAAAGCATATACACCACTTATATACAGCAATTTATATATGCACAGTGCATACTCTGGTATATAATGCATATGATACTTTACAATGATGTACTGTTGTGCACTAGTTTAAACCTGAGTATAATCATGTAGTGTTTGCCTAAATATAACTTTTAGATGGATCAGTTACAGAGAAAGAGTTTATTTCTAGTTAGTTTTCATGAGCCTGTGACTGCTAGTAACTGTCATAGTTTTATAAAATACTTTGGTGTTAGCTTGAATAAAAACTGTGTGCATCAGGTCCAGTCAAAGGGTTAAATGGTGTAGGGAGCATAGGTGGCCTGATAGCAGCCCTTCCTTAACAACCTATCTATCCATCTGTCTATCTGTTGCCAGACGCCTTAATCCCATAAGGGGTTGCCACAAACAAATCGCCTCCATGTCGCCCTGTCCCCCATCATTTCACTATTGTGTTCCCAGTTCACACACCCCTCTCTTGTATACAACCCTCTCTCATAACAGCCCTTTTTGTATATTACACCTCAGCATTATGCACTGTTATTTATGGTGCTTGTACAGTTACAGTGTTTGCATCAGTAATATACAAAAGCATACTGAGATGAAATGTGCACAATGAATGGCTCAGAAAGAGGTGCTGAGATATATCCAAATCCACCAAGAATACAACTGTAAATGGCAATGTTGTACTGATTATGATAATTGATTTTGCAGGATGAAGGAAGCAGAAGAGAAAAAGATGACCAAAGAGAAGAAAGATGTGGCTAAGGTGATGAAAGAAGCTGGTGGTCTGAGGAGTAAATTGAAGAACAAGTTGAAGCTGGTGCAGAGAGGGAGCCAGGATACAAAAAGCCATCGTTACAAGTAAGGCACATTACTGTATTTGGAATGATCAGTCAAAGGTCACAGTCACAGGGCAAGAGTTTGATGATTGAAGGGTTTAGGTGTTGTGTTCTCCAAGTACTCCATGTCTTGGTGGTTTCATTGTTAAATTGATGGTGACTTAACAGTAGTAGAAATTCTTTCAGCTAGTGTTTGAAAGTAATTATTGACATATTTGTGTGTGTCATTGTCTAGTCTGCATATTAATGTTGAAGGTCTGTATTGAGATGTACCAATATAATAATATTACATGTGTTTTTATCCTTACTGCTACAGTGGTAGGCACTTCATTCATGTAAGTTTAACTTTTCCCATGATATATAATTGTGTGTTTGTACTGGTTGATAGCTCTCTTAAGACCAAGGCTGGTGGGCTGGTCATGAAGTTTCTGTCAGCTGAGGCCAAAGGTGAGGCAACTGGGGTGCTGAGTGATCATTTTGGCTCTGAGGGCACTTTTTGCATATCAGAGCCAAAGAAAATGTTGCCTAAAATGACTGTGACAGGCCTTTCCTCTTCCTTGGGTGACTCTGACATCATCCCAAACATTCTGAAAAAAACAATAAAATTAAGATGCTCGTTGATCGGGGTTGTACCCTCAACTTTTTCTTCACAAGAACAAGGAATGACACCAAAACTGCTGTCTTGAAGATGTCGCCAGAGGTGAGATCCTCCATTGTAGAACAGGGCAGTTACATCTATGTGGATCTTACAAGATGCCGCACTTTCGATAGATTCTGGGTTACATAGTGTCATCATTTTCAAGGCTTTGGTCATACATTTGAGAGATGTTCTAGGAAAAATGATGAACCTAAATGTGTCTTTTGTGCTGGAACCCATAAATCTAAGGATTGTAGTAACAGAAATTCTCCCAAATGCATCAACTGGTCTTCTTTAAGACATCAAGATGCTAATTCAAATTTACAGTCGGTTGCTCATTTTGCATCAAGTAGAGACTGTCCAATCATGATTTCTCATAGGAATAGATTGATTGAAATCACAAATTTGACCATTCAAAAATCTGACTATGTCCCTCTTGAACCAGTTAAGGATGGGTCTTTTAAATATTCGTTCTATCCATAATAAGATAGACTATATTAATGAAACTCTAAATCAGCAAGAGCTTGACATTTTGTGCCCGACTGAGACCTGGTTGTATGAGTCTGATATCGATATTATTCGTAATGCTTTGCCTAAGACACATTCTATTATTAGTATTCCCAGGCCTGCTGCTGACTATCCAGGAGGAGACGTAGCACTCATCTACTCGGCAGCACTTGCAAACGTTTCTCTCATTGACTCAGACCTGACCCCATCATCATTTGAATTTATGGAAGTATTAATAAATTTCCATCAGAACACCATTAGAATTGCAATTGTCTATTGACCAAGATATCTGGGTGGAGATTGAGGTTTTATGGAGGAGTTTGGGCAGTTTCTTGAAGGGTTTTCTCTTAAACCTGGAGGACTTCTTGTTTGTGGTGATTTCAATTATTGGGTTGACAGTACAGAGTCAAAACCATTTTCTTCAGAATTCCTTGAGTTGATCACGTAGAACAATTTTTTCAATCATGTGAGTAATCCAGCTCATATCTCAGGACATGTCCTTGACTTGATCTTGTCCCCTGTTGGTTGCAGGCGCGTATCAGATGTGGAGGTTGACTCATTTGACCCCGTCATCTCTGATCATGCTCTGATCACTCTTAGTTTTGATGTCCCGAAATCCCCTTCATATAAAAAGGTAATCAGGTTCAGAAATTACAGGAATGTTGACCGCCAGTTGATGTGTCTTGAAATTGATCAACGTTTAAACTCCATTGATTCTTCCAGTCTTTCTTCTGATGAGTTAGTTGATATTTACAACAACGAGCTTAGGTCAGTTTTTGACCATTATTGTCCTGAGGTAGTAAAAACAATTACTGTACGTGATGATTCTCCGTGGTATGGTCCATCCATTAATTCCTTGCGGAGACAACGTAGAAAGGCAGAACGTGAGTGGTGCTTGCAGCGGACCGAGGTAACTCGTTTGTGTTATGTTTTTGCGAGAAGAAACTCGTTTGCGTTATGTTTTTGCGAGAAGAGCAGTCATTCACACTGAAAAAGCCCAAAAGGCTAGGTATTATCAAAATAAAGTTGATTCATGTGGTGGTGATAAAAAAAAACTGTATGCAGTTGTGAACAATTTGGTTGGTCGGAGGAATGTAATTGTTAAACCAACTTCTGTATCTGATACCCAATTGGCTTCTGATTTTGCTTCATTTTTTTACAAGTAAGATATCTTGCATTAGAAGTGATTTAGACAGAAGTTCTCCTAGTGAAGCATACTCAGTTGACTTCCAGCCATGGTGCACCGGGGATCATTTGCTTTCGACATTTCCTTCGCTGGATGTAAACAAAGTCAAATGTTACATCAGAGAACTTAATAAAACATTTTGCTCACTCGATCCATGTAACATGTCACAACTGCCTGATGTGTATGAGCATGCTGCAGACTTTATCTGCAACATAATAAATAGATGCTTCATAGAAAGTAATTTTGTGCGGTCTGAGAAAAGTGCTTTGCTTAGGCCCCTAATTAAGAAACCTGGCCTTGATGTCGAGAGCATAACAAATTATCGTTCCGTCTCTAACCTGTCTTTTTTATCCAAGATTATTGAGCGGGCCATACTCGATCAACTTGTACCACTACTGGAACACAACAGAGTTGTTCCTGTTGTTCAGTCAGCTTACAGAAAATACCATTCAGCTGAAAGTGCACTAACAAGGATTCAGTGTGACTTGGTGGCAAACACTTGTAGTGGGATGTCCTCTCTCCTAGTTCTGTTGGATCTGTCTGCAGCTTTTGATACAGTAGATCATAAACTGTTGTTGGATGATCTGTATTTTTATATTGTTCGTGATAGTTCCCTTTTGCTCCTCAAGTCGTATCTGTCGGACAGATTTCAGAGGGTGGTTGTTGATTACGCTAGCTCTGATTCTGCTCCTCTTCTGTTTGGAGTCCCTCAAGGATGAGTTTTGGGCCCAATTCTATTTCCTATCTACACAAGTAGTTTATCGTCTCTACTTGATGCTCATGATGTGTCCTATCATTTTTATGCTGATGACACCCAGCTCTATGTTAAGATGTCAGATATCAACGATACTAAGATAAAGTTTGAATCTCTAATGTCTGATATTAAGATTTGGATGGCTAAGAGGAAACTTAAGCTGAATGATGGTAAAACTGAGATCATCATCATCAGAGGAAACAGAAGGGGTGATGACACTGACAATGCCCTGGCTTTGAACATTGGCGTGTCACAGCTGCATCCAGTCAGTTCTGTTCGAAATTTGGGTGTTTATTTTAATTCTAAGTTAAATTACAAAGAACACATTAATCAGGTTGTAAGAGGGTGTAACTTGCATATCAGAAATCTGTATTCTGTGAGAAGATTCCTGAATAGACAGTGCCTCCTAACATTGGTCCATGCAGTGGTCTTGTCTCGTGTTGATTATTGTAATTCACTGTGGGTTGGTCTTCCAAATAATATACTAACAAAAGTTCAGTCTGTGTTGAACAGGGCGGCACGGCTTATCTTTGGTCTCCCCCCGAGAACCTCAACTACCCCGTTTCTGATTGAGTTGCATTGGTTACCAGTAAAGGCTAGAATTGAATTTAAACTGTGTCTTTTTACATTCAAGGTTCTTAAGTTTGGTGAACCGAAGTATCTTGCCGAATTGTTAAAACTCCCATCGACACGCCCGGGTGTGATGTTACGCAGTGAAGATGATTCCTTGCGTCTTGACGAGCCAGGAGCCATTCACCAGTCATCTTTCTCTGATCGTTCTTTTGCATATAGAGCCCCTAGATTATATAACAGATTGCCATTGTCCATAAGACAACTCTCTACTGTTGAATCCTTTAAGAGACAGCTGAAAGCCTTTCTTTTTTCAAAATGCTACGACCTGGAGAGAGGTACTATGACAGATGATTATAGGGTTTAATTTTTGCCACTTTCATGTATATATGATGTAGCTTGTATTATATACAAGAAATGTCACAATTCTTGTAATTGTAAAAATAACGAGCGCTAGTGAATTCCCAAAAGGAAGAACTGGCGCTTTTGAGAAACAAAAGGCCAGATTATTATTATTATTATTATTATGTATACAGGAAAAAAAATCATAATTGTGATGCCATTTGTCCATAAAAAAAAAAATACTGTAGGTTCTGAATCAAAGCAAATGAAACTTGACTAAACACATATAAGTAATCAATGTAGAGATAAAAAAACCCAACAGTAAACTAGGTTAGTCTATTTGGAATGGAAAACATAAAAGCAGTGAATGTGAAGAGGTACTTTGCACTTTTTGCACATGATTCTGGTATGCCTGTGACACTCTGCACATCAAGCTTGGTTGCAGGAGTCTTGTACATGACCAGTTATATCATCATCAGTGCGTACTTTCTGATGCACTCTTTTTTCCCCTCTACCACTACAGTATGGTGATTTTGTGGGTGGTGACTAGTAAGTTCCAAGGTAACCCTGCACCACTGATCACCTAGAGTCACAATATGTCATTTTACTAGTAGCACACACTGTATGAATCTGCCACCCATTCTGACAAGCTGCATCAATTCCAAATGCAAATAGAGGATACCATCATTTCTTTCCTCTAAATGCCACCCTTTGTGAGTCTACATTTTGGTCAAATCGATCCACTCCTCCCATATGCTTATTGTACATGGTCACTACATGTGGGCAGTCAACTTTGATTTTCTGTCTCTTGTTATTCACAGTTGCTATTCTGTCTGCTTTTGTAACAGGCCGACATCCATGACAGTTAGATGCCAAAGTCACAATATTATTATCATTCCACCTGACAACACTTATATTTTTTGTTGTTCTCATGGTCATTGATCCTCTTGCCTTTTTCTTCATCACTTGTGGACTTTCCAAAGGACACTTCTCAGTTCTGTTCTCTCAGATTGTTCCTGTTCCTTTGTGTCCCAGTTCAGTTAGTTCATCCAGAAGTGGCAGACTAGTGAAAAAGTTGTCAAAATAAAGACTGTATGACTTGATTGTCTTAGGTAAGTGAGATGTGAGAGACAAAACAACAGAAGCACCAAGTCCTAGCCTCAGTTGATCTGGCAGTGGGGCTGTTTTTGATCCCTGGTATGGTATGAAGTATACCAGATATCCTCCTGGAGTTGCAGCTGACCATAATTTATATCCAAATCTAATTGGTTTTGCATGTATATGCTGTTTACTGCCATGATGCCCATAATATGGCACCATTGTCTCATCAATAGATATGTTACTAGTTATTACATACTTTGAATTTTTCACAAAACATTCATTCAAATGATCAAAGTAATGTCTCACTTTTCCAAATTTGTCATTATCAGGGAGTTGCTCATTGTCACATGTGTGTAGATATTTATGAATCTCAAAAAATCTCCCCCTTCTCATGCTGTTTGAAACCAGTTGATTGTGGGTGTCAGATTTTGTCTCCCAAAACATGTGTATGTTTTTTGGAGTTAGATATCCTGTCAACAAAAGGATTCCTATATACACCTTCATCTCACTTTCAGTCACCTGTAGCTCATGGTTTTTCTGAGATGCATATCTATTTGACATATCCACTAATAGCTTCACCAATGACTTGTCAAAGCCGAGTTCAAAACATTCAGTAGGCATCATAAACTCTCCCAGAGTGTCATTCACTTGCACATCTTGCTCAGGTACAGATAATTTAGGGAGTTCTACATTAGCTTTCCAGAGTCTGTTTGTTTTCTTGTTCCTTGATTTACATTTATCCTCATTATTCTCATTTGTACTGTCTCGTGCCTCCCTGACAGCTACTTTTATCTCACATTCTGACACTAACTGAGATGAAGTAAGGTGATTCAGGTTTCCAGAATTTTCATCATCTGAATCATTATCTGTTTCAGCCCCATCTACTGGAGGGAAAATTGTGATTTCCTCTACATCTCTGCCCCTAATTTCTTCATCTGGACCCTGGTTCTCATTGTCTAGTTTCTCTAGTAATTCAACTGCCTCTTCAAGACTCAGACTGAAAATAAAAGAATAAACTATGAATAATCTAAATAGCAGTTCAATCAATAATCAACAAATAAATAATCAAAGATTACAATATATTCAAGGACATATAAACTGCAAACCATGAAATAAAACCATAGAAAACCATAAAATCATCTGTTGTTACTGGACACAGGTTTCACAGTATTAGCTTGTGCTCAGTGTCCCCTACAGGTGACAGTCTTTATAAAAGATGATATAGAGTTGATGTCAGTCATCATATGGTTATTTAGGTGGTTTGCTGTTATTTAGCAACTATTTAGGCTGTTCAAAAGAGACACTGAGTTACCATCACTTACCCCTTTACTTTTCTGGTAGCCATAATGAGTAGAGTACTCAATAATTTGGTGAAAAGACTTCAACACTCCCTCTTTCACCTCTTGCTGCAGCTTCATATGTAAACAGTGGGCCACACTGATTATATCAAAGAAAACAAACTTGCTTGAGCTCCATACAAAACCAAAATTTAAGGACAAAGTAATAAAGGTTAATAATCCACATCCAGATAAACTTGTGTAACCTACAGGGGACACTGGGCTCTGGAGGGTTAGTTGTCAGGACCAACTTGCTTAGCCCCGGGCTCCTACGTTCCTCATGGGACAACGTAGGATTGGACGATGGATGGATGGATGAATGGATTATTATTATTATTATTATTATTATTATTATGATTATGATTATGATGATTATTATTGTTGTTATTAATATTATAATGTCTCTCTGTTTTACAGTGTGGTGGGGAACAAGCACTGCAAAAGTCCTGGCTTGCAGCTCCTATAAACACTTTTGGAGAATGGCCTGGTATCTCCACACTCAGTCTGCTATATATTGTGTCAGGTATGTCTCTATCTGGTAACTTTATCCATTTTTCTATCTATCTGTTGCAAGGCACCTTATTCCTGTAAGGGGTGGCCACTAACAAATTGCCTCCATGTTACCCTGTCCTCTTCCCTCCCTCCAACTCACACCCTTCCTCTCTCATATCTCTCTCCATCCCATCCCTCCATCTCATCCTTGGTCTCCCCTCCCATCTCACCCACATGCACTCTTCTAGTCAGTCTCTCATTGTCCATCCTCTCCATTTCATATCATCCTTGGTCTCCCCCTCCACCCCACTCACATGCACTCTTCTAGTTAGTCTCATATTCTGCATCCTCTCCACTCCATCCCTCTCCTCATCCCCTCCACCTCACTCACAAACTCTTGTAGTCAGTCTCTCATTCTCCATCCTCTCCACATAGCCAAACCATCTCAGAGTATTTCTCTTAACATTTTCAACCACATCAACACCACAATACTCCTTTACTTCCTCATTTGTCAGTCTGTCTGTTTGTCTACTTAACACAGCATAAAATAACCATCTCTCCATCTTGACTCCTGAGATATACAGGATATTATTGCCAGAATATGAAGCATTTAAGTGAGGATATTTATGAGGTGGAGTCAGGATTCCAGGGGCTGGAATGGTGAGGGAGTGAGTGTGTAGTGCTACCTCCTGGTGATTCTACCCTGACTGACAAACCAAGTGGTCTTTTTGTAGTCCAGGAACCATTTACTATGCCAGGGTGGTTGATATTAATACCTAGCATTAGTAATGACATGCTGCTCCATAACACAAAGGTATACGTGTACACAGAACAGGCGAAACTTGGAATGTGACACCCATAGACTTTCATGAAGGCAGCAAAATTTCTTAGGGAATTAATGGCTGATTGAAAGTTAGGTTAGGTCACTTTGGGCAGGGTTTGGTCTGATTAGGTAATTTTTGGTTGGGTTGGCTTCAGTTTGACTAGATATAGACGGATTAGGTTAGATTGCTTTAGAATATGTCGGTTTTGATAGGTTTTGAGTTGGGTTTTATTTGGTTGGGTTAGGCTGGGTTAGGTTTGGTTGGATTAGGTCATTTTAGGCTTGACTGGATTGGGTTAGGTCGGGTATGGTATGGTTAAGTGAGACTAGTTAGGATTAGGCAGGGTTAGATGCAGTTAGGCTGCATCAGAATTAGTTAGGTTAGGTATGGAGAGGTTATGAGAGGCTGAAAGAGTGCATATGATGGGAGCAAGAAAGAGGAAGGAGAAAATGAGTTAATGACAAAGTGTAAGATGGTGAATTGAAGTAGGAAATGCAAATGTGGAAGACAGGAAGACAAAAGATTATTAATGAGAAGCAGTGGAAAATAGTGATTTGAAAGCAGGAAATGCATACATGAAAGGCAAGACAATGCTTGATAGTGTCCTGGTACCAACACAGACGTCAGGCAGTGAAATCTGAACAGTGATAGTGAGGTAAGCAAAGAATATTTACACTCCCACTATATTTTGCATTCTGAAGTAAGGCGAAGAGCTGTGAAATACAACACTTTCTGTTTAAATTTTAACAACTGAACAGAAGACAGAGCTGTGAAATAACTATGCACCTCACATTTCAAGAAATATATTATATTTTAACTTTTTTTTTAGCATAAACATATATTTTGGATACTCAGAACTATCATACACGCTGAAATGTATGGGGAAATATTGTTTGGTTTCAGTTTGATGGATGGGAGAGAGTTCGTTACCTTTCTGTTTGATTTAGTTCAGGAAGACAGCTGTTCAGGAGAGGAGCATAAACACCCCAAAGAGAGAGAGAGAGAGAGAGAATAATACAAAAGGTAAAATGAGTACCTTGGAAAGTTGTGTGGTTACCCAGATGATAGAGTGGCCTTGTATCCCAGGAAGGTTTAGGAAATGTCACAGACACAAAGGTCAGTTGCACAGAGGAGCACTGCAGCATAATTATCTCTGTATCTATCAGACTGTCTGTCAGGCTGTCCGTTTATTCTTCTGTCAATGTTCCTGTTTATCTACCCAGCCATTTTTTGATCCATTATTGCCCCCAGCTTTACAAACAGATAGGGAGCTGTATTTGGTGGCCAACTGTAGGGGTCTGAAGGAAGGGGAAAAGCTAGGACAGAAGGAAATAGCTTACTAGTAAAATGATCGGGGTTGGGTAGGAGGTGGTGTTCCATAATTTTCAAATACCCCCTCTAAAATATGGAGATGGTCTGTCTGAGTGAGGAAATAGCATTGGTTGGCTAAAGAATCAAGTCTAACCCTCTGTACATATCCCTTGAAATGTGGACCCCCAAATTTAGCATTTTACCCTCCCAGAACGCCTCCCGATAGTCGTAAATTTTGAAATCCAACACAGGAGACCAAATATGTGGCTTTTTATTTACAGGAGACAGTAGGCATAAACAGCAAAATAGTTCTTAACAGCAAACATACATTTCAGATAGAATAATGCTAGGATTTAAGTCCATAATGTTGAGTTTGAAGGAGTCGAAGTCCACAGTTTGTGTCATGGTACATAGCCTGTTTACAGACAGTTAGTTCTCCTGGCTCAGAATTGTGTCCATGGCTTGACTAAAGTCATTCAGGGTTACCTCTGTATTACAGGTAATGTTATTAAGATACAGCTTAAGATTGGCTGCATACATGTTCATTGCCCTGCTCCCAGCTCATGACCAACTCTCTCATATACCTCTCCACTCCATCTCATCTCCTTGGCCTCCCTCCCCCTCTTCCCCCCCCTCCACCTCACTCACATACACTCTCCTTGTCAGTCTCTCATTCTGGTGAGAAAAAAAGAGTGGATGTGAGGGTACAAAGATTTAACAAACATGTGAGAAAAGAATAGACAGGATTATCTCCCACCCTCCACACCATCCAGGAAGGGAGGGAGGCAGGAAGAAAGGTAGGGAAGTGTTTTTAAAATGATCAAGCATTAGAATTTTTATAGGAAAGGGAGAAGCTGTGCATTAAATAATCACTAATGTACACTTATAAATAAATAAATAAAGTTTCAATATGTAAGTGTCTGACCCATAGGGCATGATTTATTTATTTATTGATTTTTTATAGCCAAGATTGAGGTCATAGTAACAGACATTTACAGGAAGTCATGCATTACCAGCAGATTCCCTTTGACCTTGTCTGTTTATCTACCTGTATCTATCTGTATAACTTACCAGACACGTTAATCCTTCAAGGGGTGGCCACAGACAAATCGCCTCCATGTCACTCTGTCTTCTGCCATTCACAACTCCTCTTATATCTCTCACCACTCCATCCCACCATCTTAGCCTTAGTTTGCCCTAATACCTCACTCATACAGTCTCCTGGTCAGTCTCATTCTCTGTTCTCCACATGACTGAACCATCACAGAGTATTTCTCGTAACATCCACATCACAGTGCTTGTCACCTTCATCATTTGTCGTTGTTTTTCCATATAATTCCACATGCACCTCTCATATACCTCTTTTTCATTCCACATGCTCCTCTCAGATAACATTTTTTCACTCTTTGCCACTCTTCCACTGCTCTCACCCTTGACCTGTGTCCTTTCACCAGGGATGAGACCAGCATGTTAACCCTGTGGAGGAGTCTGGTACTACCCAAGCTTGAATAAAAGTTCCGTAGCAAGAGGGGAAGATCCTGCCACGTCAAAGGATATTTCACAAACGTGTTAACCTGCACCGTAGAAGTCGTCAAGCCGAAATCAGACGCCTTCCTGCGAAAGATGGGAGACACACCACCTCTTGCCTCATACTGCGACAGGCTAGGGTATTTGCAAGAATATATTGATGCCATGGCACTGCGTAACTGAGGCTTAGTGGCTGAGATCTCCATAGGGTGTCATAAGGTAAGGCTAAGCTTCACTTCCATATGATAGAGTAGGGATCATTGTACTGTAATAAAGTTTCTCCCTCTTTCTCTCTATCTCTATCTGTTTATCTATCTACTTGTCTTTTTCTCTCTCTCTTTGTCTTTCTAAGCTCACTTCCCTGTTCCTTTTGACCTTCTACTATCTCATATTCTCCATCAGCTCTGCCTACACAGTGTCAGTCATCAGTAAACTCCATGTAGGGTTATTGCCTTGGGTGTGCTGTGTGGCAAATCATCTGTGCTGCACCATCTGTCTATCTGTCTATAGCCCGACGCCCTAATCCCACAAAGGGTGGCCACAGACAAAACGCCTCCAAGTTGCTCAGTCACCCACCATTTTACTACCCTCCTCTCAACTCACTCCCCCCTCCCTCGTATGTCACTCAACTCCATCCCTCCACCTCATCCTTGGCCTCTGCACCATACTGTCACATATAAACAGACTGTCAGGATTATAAAACGAAAGCAAAAAAATTATATTTATGGAGGGGTAAACAGCACCCTTAGAAACGAAACTGTTTGTGCAGGTACATGGCTGAAAATTCTGGTCAGTACCTGGTGTGACTAGTTTCGTTTTTGAAGGCTCCAATGTGCATGTGTCAGCCTTGGCCACCTAATGGTGGCTCTCCATGCTGCTCAATCTCTGGCAGCCTCCCTGTTCAGTCCCTTAACCCTGAGGTCACACTTAATGACCTTGTCCCAGGTCCTTTTTGCTGTACCCCTTGCAACCCCACCCCTAAAATTAACTCTTCTCACTTTCTGCACTCAGTTATCATCCCCCATCCTCTCCACATGCCCAAACCACCTCAATCTACTTCTCCTCATCACAACAACAATACACTCCAGTCCCACCTCACCTCTCAACTCTTCTGTCGTAAACCTAGCTCCCCCAGGCCTTGCACT
Organism: Coenobita brevimanus; assembly: GCF_032717465.1. Taxonomy (NCBI): domain Eukaryota; kingdom Metazoa; phylum Arthropoda; class Malacostraca; order Decapoda; family Coenobitidae; genus Coenobita; species Coenobita brevimanus. The sequence continues at coordinate 99,225 of NW_027642298.1, read as the reverse complement.
CAGGGATGCACTGCACATCCACCTAATCATTGCCATTTCTGTACATTTAAGCCTGTGAATATCCTCTTCCTTTGCTGCACAGGTCTCACTACCATACAGCATTACACTCGTAGCACGTGTTTCATACAAAGTCCCCTTAGCTCATGTGAAATCTTTTGTGATTGAAAGTGTTTAGAGAAGTACTTTGATGTGGTTTGGCCAAGTGGAAAGGATGGAGAATGAGAGACTGGCTAGTAGAGTGTATGAAAGTTAGACTGGCTGAAAGAGTGTGTAAGAGTCTGAATAGCTGGAAGAGTTTTTTTTAATGCGAGGAAGAAGGAACCACAGTCTGAGCCCACATTAATGTTCCTTCCAAGAAAGAAACAAAAACAATACAAAAGAGAGCCAAATTCAAGATCCGTTCATTTCGAGGTGGAAGGGGAGACCAAGAATGAGATGGAGGGATGGAGTGGCGAGATGTATGAGACAGAGGAGTGTGAGTTAGAGAAGGGTGAACCAAGTAGAAGAGGACAGGGCAACATGGAGATCTGTTTGAGTCAGGTGGAGGGGGAGACCAAGGATGAGATGGAGTGGAGAGAGATCGGAGAGCGGATGTTGAGTTGCAGGGAGGTCAGTGAAATAGCAGAGGACAGGGCAATATGGAGATTTGTTTGTGGTCACCCCTAATGGGATTAAGGCGTCTTGCAACAGATAGACAGACATCAGATGAGTTAAAGCTAAGGACTAACCCCTCAATGTTGCACAAATGAACCTGTGTGTGTGTGCAAATTTTAAGGGTACAAATAAATGAGAAAAGTAATCTTGAAGTATAAACACAGCCTCAGTAGTTGACTAAATTATACCCAGCAAGGAGATATCATGTAGATGGTTAGTTCTGCACTTTCTAAGGTAAAAATATAGAAGTGATCTTTTTTTTTCTTTCTTTGTATGCCCACCATGTCATATATAATTAGGGATTTTTTAGTTTCATCATATAAGTTGATTATTGTTGCAACAGGAGTTAGGGTACAAAAATGTACATGAAAACATTATTGTGATGAGGATTGATAGATTGAGATGGTTTGGGCATGTGGAGAGGATGGAAGATGACAACTGGTATGGTGAGAGATGTTGATGAAGAGTTGAGAGGAAGGATGGAACTGAAGTGTATTGATGTTGTGATGAGGAGGGGTAGCTTGAGACGGTTTGGGCATGTGGAGAGGATGAAAGATGACAACTGGGTGTGGAGGGTGAGAGGTGTGAACGTTGAGGGTAGAGTTGAGAGGAAGGATCGGACCGAAGTGTATTGGTGTTGTGATAAGGAGGGGTTGATTGAGATGGTTTGGGCATGTGGGGAGGATGGAGGATGGCAGTTGGGTGGGGAAAGTGAGAAGTATGAATGTCAGGTAGGGTTGTGAGAGGCAGACTGAAAAAGACCTGGGACGAGGTTATAGAGTGTGACCTCAGGGATAAGGGACAGAATAGGGAGGCTGCCAGAGATCAAGTAATGTGGAGAGTTGCCATTAGGTGACCAAGGCAAATGTATGCAATCAGGTTGGAGCCTTTATAAACAATATGATATGACACAATCTTATTGCACTTGCACTTGCCAGTATGATGCTTTAAGTGTAATAAGGGGTAAATCTACCAGGCATCACCCCCTTTTCTGTGTGTGTGTGTGTGTGTGTGTGTGTGTGTGTGTGTGAGAGAGAGAGAGAGAGAGAGAAAGAGTGCTGAGTCTGTTCCTGAATGTTGTTAAGTCTGATTCCTTTATTTGTTTTGAAAGACACATTAATTCAGTCTATGGTAACATTTTTTTTTTTCACTTTTTTATCACTGTACCCGGGTATTTGAACTCTCTCACCAATTCCAGTCTCTCTCCATTTACTGTGACATTGCACTGGGAGTCACCTTCTCACTCAATAACCATCACTTTACTCTTTTCTACATGTACTCTCAAGGCACGACGCTTACAGACATCAGCAAAACTCTGCACTAGCGTACCAAGTTCTTGTCCGGTACTTGCAAGCAGTACTGCATCATCAGCATACAACAAATTTGAGATATTCCATCCATCACCATTCATTACCAATGCCATCCCTCTCTCCATTACTCATGTTTTCACTTCTGCCATCACCCTTTCCATATATACATTGAACAACCATGGGGACATCACACAACCTTGTCGCACGCCCACACTGATTGTGAACCATTCACTTAGATGCCCATTAACCCTGACACATGCTTCACTACCATCATAAAAACTCTTGATGGCACCTAACAGCTTACCCTCTACACCTTACATGCACAAAACTTTCCACAATCCTTCTCTGTCCACTTTGTCATATGCTTTTTCCAGATCCATGAATGCCATAAATTCCTTATGGTCCTTCTCACAAGCCTTCTCTACTATCTGTCTCACTGCAAATACTTGATCCACACATCCTCTGCCACTCCTAAAGCCACCCTGTTCATCACTCTCTAAGACTTTTGATATCTCTCTTAATCTCACTATAATAATTCTTCCATATACCTTCCCTACCACACTCAGTAAGCTTATGCCACGATAATTCTTACACTCACTTCATTCACCTTTATTTTTGTACAGGGGTACAATCACAGCCTTTTTCCACTCTGCAGAAACAGTTTCACTCATCCATGTCTTCTTACATATCTCCAACAAGCACTTCATTCCATTCTCTCCACTACATTTAAGCATCTCTGCATACACCTCATCAACCCCAGCTGCTTTCCCATTTTTCAGCTGCTTCACAGCACTCTTCACCTGTGTGAGTGTCACGTCTCCTGGCACTGCATACCTTCTCTGCACACCCCCAAAACCAATCATGTTTACAGCTGCTCTGCTCTCTCTATCCCTATTCATCAGGCTTTCAAAATATTCTTTCCATCTGGTCCTTACTTCATCTCCATGGGTTAATAATCTACCACCTGCATCCTTCATACCATCCCATTTCTTACTGCTTTCACTTCTACATTTCCGCACCTCTTTCCAGAATAACTTTCTATTTTCAGAGTAGTTTGCATTAATTTTTCTTCCTAGATCCTCATTTACCTCCTCCTTTTTCCTCATCACTAGTCTCTTTACGTGCTTCTTGCTCACAACATATTCAGTTCTTATTTCAACTGAACCCCTATCCTGTAACCACTTTAGCCACTTCTTCCTCTTTTCCTCCACCGCTCTCTTTACCTCCTCATCCCACCATGCCATACCTTTCTTCTTTGTTGTTACTCTTGCCACACCACATACCGCTTTAGCATTCCTAACTAAGCAATCCCTATATGCTTTCCACAGTCTGTCCAGATCCAATTCATTCCAATTCAGTAATTCTAACTCGTCCTCTACTTTGGTCCTGTATTCATCTGCCATTTCTTTGATCCTCAGCTTCTCAACTTTCAGTCTTTCTCCCTGACTGCTTCTCTCTCTCCTGAGCATTCTGCATCCATTTCATGACACTTAGTCAGGACTAGCATCTTATTCTAGTGTAAATTTGTTGTTACAGCTCAGTATTCAGGATGGAGAGACAGAAATTGTAGGCCAAATTACAGTCAAATGGGTCTAGGTAAGTAGCAGAGCGGTGGTGGAAGTGCAATGCCAGGCAGAGTAAGACTGAAATTGTAGGCAGGATGGTTGGCTGTGTCTGCCCTACTTACCAAACCTGATGTGTTGTAATTCTGAGAAGGTTCTTCAGTTTCCTCAGAGAGTTCGTTACAGTTGACATTTGATTGATGAAATTAATTGACCATATGCTCATTTTGGACCGTACAAGGAAATGAAAAATATTGACATTGATAATATTCATAGAATCAGCAAAACTTAAATTTAAAATAAATATATAAACATCATGTGATGGTAACTTTGACATAATATCAAGAACTTGTTAAAACACTATAATGCTTTGATTTGGTTATAAATAATGAGAATGATAACCTGTCTTGATGTAATGCTGCCTACTTCTTCCTTAGCCTTTATCATTCTTTTTCTGTGCTTGCCCTCCTCTCTTCCTATTTCTCCCATCTTTCCTGTCACTTCTTATTGCTTTTCTTTCCGTTATAGGTGGCTTTACATTGAGTGACAAGCCAAATGGTTTCCTGTAAGCCAAGAAACCATTTACAACACTGGGTGGTAACCATATAACCAAACCATACGTGCTCCCTACGTGTCAAGTGGGTTGGTGGAGGGTTAGTGCCCCTCCCTGTAAAACAAATAACTCAGAGTCAAATGGCCACCCCGTACGGGATTATGGCATCTGGCAATAGATAGATAGATAGTAATATGTAAACTCTCAAATGCAAGAGTTAACCATTACATTCAGTACTTCATGTATGCAATAGGTCAACTCTGGAACTGTCTTTGTATTTCCTACTGTCTGTGATCTTTAGTGTTTTAAATACAGTGTGTCCAGGCATCTTGAAATGATTGGGTCTTGAATATGGCTTCTGTTATTGTGTTTTTATTTTTTCTTGGAGGGAACAATCTTGTGGGCTTGTAGCCTTGTGTTCCTTCTGTGCATTAAAAAAAAAAAAAAAAAAGTATCAATCTATTGCCAGACGCCTCCAGGGGTGGCCACAAACAAATTGCCTCCATGTCACCCTGTTGTTGTCCCCAAATGATATTGTTCTTGATGCCACCAGATACGTTTCTTACCAGGTAAACTTAAGGTTCAGAAGGAAAGGACTAATTGTGTAATATATTTTTCAGGTGCGTGAGTTGATTGTCAGCCGTGGAAGCTGCCTAGAGAGAGGCAGAAAGAAGAAGAAGAGGAATCCCCAGCTAACTTGAAACTGTAATGGACGTTAACCCCAACACCTGCCCTGTACAATGTGGTAAGTGTGTGAATGTGATGCCTCTTTGATCTTGTTATTGCATCAGGCCCATCAGGATATGAATCTGTGTGTGTGTGTGTGTGTGTGTGTGTGTGTGTGTGCATGTGCACGTGCGCATGCTTATAGTGAAGGTATGTGTGGCATGTTACCATAGGGCACGTGTGGTTTTGTTGCTTTCATGTATCTCGGTTTGTTTATCTGTGGGTGAAGCGATGAAAGTGAATCAAAAGGTAGATTCTGAAATATAGTGGACTGCAGGCTGATGTTGCTCTTCTCCTGCAGTCCACCATCCTATCTCTCTGTCTATCTATTACCAGACGCCTTAATCCCGTAAGGGTTGTCCACAAACAAATCGCCTCCATGTCGCCCTGTCCCCCGCCATTTCACTGCCCTGCTCCCAGCTCACACCCCTCTCTCTCATATACCTCTCCACTCCATTCCTCCATCTCATCCTTGGCCTCCCCCTCCCTCTCCTCCCCTCCACCTCACTCACATACATTATCTTCATTAGCCTCTCACTCTCCATCCTCTCCACCATCCTCCTTATTTGAAATTGTGGGTTGAGGGAGGTTGTATATTAGTGTCACCAGGTGAAGGCATCCCTCTTTAGCGTCAGTTCTTTTTTTATTTTAATTTACACAGTTGGTGGATTTATACAAACCAAGGATGAACATATTTTTTTTTCCATCCTCCTCCAAGCAGAGATAGGGAAGGTGTTGAGGGATGTTTAAATACCTGGGCAGCTCCACCACTCACACATCAGTGCCACCACATGAAGGCACCTTAGACTAAAAGGAAGTCTAGTATTGGACCTTATGTTGTATATGTGTTGGTCAGGAAATTATATTCATCTTGGACATGTGTTAGGAGTGTAATGCTGGATGGTAGTGAGACATGGGCAGTAAAGGAAGAGGATATTCATTGGCTCAGACATACAGAGGACAGTGATTAGATGGATGTGTTGTGTGTTCTTGAATGCTACGCCTGGGAGGGCTAGTGTTTCGTGTTCTTGTGTATTATGTCGTTTGCCGTGAAGATATACTGGCGAGGCAGGGTAGTCAAACAAGAGATGGGTGGAGTGAGACAGCGGTGTTTATTCTCTAGCTTTCGAATCTGACCCTCAACACAAAACAGCTGAGCATTGTGGGTAGCGCGCCAAGCGCGGCTAATTCAAAATACATAACAGCTAGGTTTACAATGGAAGAGTTGAGAGGAAGGAAGGGACTTGAATGTACTTTTGATTTCACTTCTGTAACCCAGGAACACACTTACACCTGTGAGTGGTAACCATTTTTGTGAGGTGAACCATTTTATGAGGTGAAGTGGAGCCAACTATGGTGCCCCTGTTAACTGATTGGAGAGATGTAAATGGGTCATTCCATCGTGAGAAACGTTATATTCAAAGATATGTTACTGATCTACTCTCACTTGTATTATGTAGGCAATATAGATAAATGCTGTTTGCAAGGTATACTACCAACACCTCACAATACATTATGCCATGGTCAGATTATTCATATGTTTTTATTCTGATTTTATATAAATTTTTAAAAGTGGCGTGAGAAACATTACCGTGGTGCTACCCCACCTTTTACTTTGCGTGAGTATTTTCAATAACTCTGTGATTTTACTGGTTAGGTCAAGAAGTGCTTTATATCAGTCATATGTCAGTGTATGAGGATCATAATCATAGCCAGCAAATTCTATTTCCCTTAAGAATTTTGTTACTGTTAAGGAAAATGTGACCGTGAGACACGTAACAGGAAAAGTGAGAAACGTTACTTGTGTCATGGCCAAGTTACGGAAACAGTCTCATATGTGAAAGAAGACTACCATGATTCCAGAGTTGCACTATTACTACTACTCACATAGTTGGAAATGACCCATCATTCATTTGTACACTGGGGCTAGGAAAATGTAAATTGGAGAATATAATTTATTCACAAAATTATAACTTAATCCTAAGCATAAGAAAGTAAACTACAAGTGAAGTAACCTTAGGAACACTGCTTCACATTACTGGTGACATAACAACCTTACTGAGAACAGACCATCAAGAGGGTGGTGACTGAGAAGCAGGTAGCATGTCCGCAGGTGTTTCTATGCTAACACCTGCTGTAGACCAAGAGGGCAGTGTGGGCAGAGTTTAGAGCTTCCTCAGTATGCAGGAGTTTCCATCCTCACCCTTCATAGGCTCACAAGTGTCAAAGCGGGGAGGGAAAGTCGCGAGTCGAGGGCACACTTCACGTGAAGAGCTGCTATATCCTTTCCATACCAGTGCTGCTGATCAACTGCCCACACCCCAGCTCACAGTCACCACCTCACTTCCCTTGATTCGTACAATGGAGAAATTGAAGCAGTATCATACAATTCATAATAACTAATCACACTCTGAAAATTACAAAATACAAAATAAGTATACATAAACATACTACATTTGAAAGATCCACAATAACGTATAATTTACTTCCGTGCTCCGAACAGCCTCATTACCAGTGAACTACAACTAACCTAAGTTTTAATGAAACAAACCAGAGAAACTAAATTATACCCTTTTAGAACAAAGATCCAATATTGAACCCTTATAGTCATGAATCATTCTGACAGTCTCTCATTCTGGTGAGAACAAAAGAGTGGATGTGAGGCTACAAAGATTTAACAAACATGTGAGAAAAGAATAGACAGGATTATCTCCCACCCTCCACACCATCCAGGAAGGGAGGGAGGCAGGAAGAAAGGTAGGGAAGTGTTTTTAAAATGATCAAGCATTAGAATTTTTATAGGAAAGGGAGAAGCTGTGCATTAAATAATCACTAATGTACACTTATAAATAAATAAATAAAGTTTCAATATGTAAGTGTCTGACCCATAGGGCATGATTTATTTATTTATTGATTTTTTATAGCCAAGATTGAGGTCATAGTAACAGACATTTACAGGAAGTCATGCATTACCAGCAGATTCCCTTTGACCTTGTCTGTTTATCTACCTGTATCTATCTGTATAACTTACCAGACACGTTAATCCTTCAAGGGGTGGCCACAGACAAATCGCCTCCATGTCACTCTGTCTTCTGCCATTCACAACTCCTCTGATATCTCTCACCACTCCATCCCACCATCTTAGCCTTAGTTTGCCCTAATACCTCACTCATACAGTCTCCTGGTCAGTCTCATTCTCTGTTCTCCACATGACTGAACCATCACAGAGTATTTCTCGTAACATCCACATCACAGTGCTTGTCACCTTCATCATTTGTCGTTGTTTTTCCATATAATTCCACATGCACCTCTCATATACCTCTTTTTCACTCCACATGCTCCTCTCAGATAACATTTTTTTCACTCTTTGCCACTCTTCCACTGCTCTCACCCTTGACCTGTGTCCTTTCACCAGGGATGAGACCAGCATGTTAACCCTGTGGAGGAGTCTGGTACTACCCAAGCTTGAATAAAAGTTCCATAGCAAGAGGGGAAGATCCTGCCACGTCAAAGGATATTTCACAAACGTGTTAACCTGCACCGTAGAAGCCTTCAAGCCGAAATCAGACGCCTTCCTGCGAAAGATGGGAGACACACCACCTCTTGCCGCATACTGCGACAGGCTAGGGTATTTGCAAGAATATATTGATGCCACGGCACTGCGTAACTGAGGCTTAGTGGCTGAGATCTCCATAGGGTGTCATAAGGTAAGGCTAAGCTTCACTTCCATATGATAGAGTAGGGATCATTGTACTGTAATAAAGTTTCTCCCTCTTTCTCTCTATCTCTATCTGTTTATCTATCTACTTGTCTTTTTCTCTCTCTCTTTGTCTTTCTAAGCTCACTTCCCTATTCCTTTTGACCTTCTACTATCTCATATTCTCCATCAGCTCTGCCTACACAGTGTCAGTCATCAGTAAACTCCATGTAGGGTTATTGCCTTGGGTGTGCTGTGTGGCAAATCATCTGTGCTGCACCATCTATCTATCTATCTATAGCCCGACGCCCTAATCCCGCAAAGGGTGGCCACAGACAAAACGCCTCCAAGTTGCTCTGTCACCCACCAATTTACTGCCCTCCCCTCAACTCACTCCCCCCTCCCTCGTATATCACTCAACTCCATCCCTCCACCTCATCCTTGGTCTCTGCACCATACTGTCACATATAAACAGACTGTCAGGATTATAAAACGAAAGCAAAAAAACTTATATTTATGGAGGGGTAAACAGCACCCTTAGAAACCAAACTGTTTGTGCAGGTACATGGCTGAAAATTCTGGTCAGTACCTGGTGTGACTAGTTTCGTTTTTGAAGGCTCCAACGTGCATGTGTCAGCCTTGGCCACCTAATGGTGGCTGTCCATGCTGCTCAATCTCTGGCAGCCTCCCTGTTCAGTCCCTTAACCCTGAGGTCACACTTAATGACCTTGTCCCAGGTCCTTTTTGCTGTACCCCTTGCAACCCCACCCCTAAAATTAACTCTTCTCACTTTCTGCACCCAGTTATCATCCCCCATCCTCTCCACATGCCCAAACCACCTCAATCTACCTCTCCTCATCACAACACCAATACACTCCAGTCCCACCCCACCTCTCAACTCTTCTGTCGTAAACCTAGCTCCCCCAGGCCTTGCACTCAGGGATGCACTGCACATCCACCTAATCATTGCCATTTCTGTACATTTAAGCCTGTGAATATCCTCTTCCTTTGCTGCACAGGTCTCACTACCACACAGCATTACACTCGTGGCATGTGTTGCATACAAAGACCCCTTAGCTCATGTGAAATCTTTTGTGATTGAAAGTGTTTAGAGAAGTACTTTGATGTGGTTTGGCCAAGTGGAAAGGATGGAGAATGAGAGACTGGCTAGTAGAGTGTATGAAAGTTAGACTGGCTGAAAGAGTGTGTAAGAGTCTGAATAGCTGGAAGAGTTTTTTTTTTTTTTTTTTTAATACGAGGAAGAAGGAACCACAGTCTGAGCCCACATTAATGTTCCTTCCAAGAAAGAAACAAAAACAATACAAAAGAGAGCCAAATTCAAGATCCGTTCATTTCGAGGTGGAAGGGGAGACCAAGAATGAGATGGAGGGATGGAGTGGCGAGATGTATGAGACAGAGGAGTGTGAGTTAGAGAAGGGTGAACCAAGTAGAAGAGGACAGGGCAACATGGAGATCTGTTTGAGTCAGGTGGAGGGGGAGACCAAGGATGAAATGGAGTGGAGAGAGATCGGAGAGCGGATGTTGAGTTGCAGGGAGGTCAGTGAAATAGCAGAGGACAGGGCAATATGGAGATTTGTTTGTGGTCACCCCTAATGGGATTAAGGCGTCTTGCAACAGATAGACAGACATCAGATGAGTTAAAGCTAAGGACTAACCCTCCAATGTTGCACAAATGAACCTGTGTGTGTGTGCAAATTTTAAGGGTACAAATAAATGAGAAAAGTAATCTTGAAGTATAAACACAGCCTCAGTAGTTGACTAAATTATACCCAGCAAGGAGATATCATGTAGATGGTTAGTTCTGCACTTTCTAAGGTAAAAATATAGAAGTGATCTTTTTTTCTGTCTTTGTATGCCCACCATGTCATATATAATTAGGGATTTTTTAGTTTCATCATGTAAGTTGATTATTGTTGCAACAGGAGTTAGGGTATAAAAATGTACATGAAAACATTATTGTGATGAGGATTGATAGATTGAGATGGTTTGGGCATGTGGAGAGGATGGAAGATGACAACTGGTATGGTGAGAGATGTTGATGAAGAGTTGAGAGGAAGGATGGAACTAGAATGTATTGATGTTGTGATGAGGAGGGTAGCTTGAGACGGTTTGGGCATGTGGAGAGGATGAAAGATGACAACTGGGTGTGGAGGGTGAGAGGTGTGAACGTTGAGGGTAGAGTTGAGAGGAAGGATCGGACCGAAGTGTATTGGTGTTGTGATAAGGAGGGGTTGATTGAGATGGTTTGGGCATGTGGGGAGGATGGAGGATGGCAATTGGGTGGGGAAAGTGAGAAGTATGAATGTCAGGTAGGGTTGTGAGAGGCAGACTGAAAAAGACCTGGGACGAGGTTATAGAGTGTGACCTCAGGGATAAGGGACAGAATAGGGAGGCTGCCAGAGATCAAGTAATGTGGAGAGTTGCCATTAGGTGACCAAGGCGAATGTATGCAATCAGGTTGGAGCCTTTATAAACAATATGATATGACACAATCTTATTGCACTTGCCAGTATGATTCTTTAAGTGTATTAAGGGGTAAATCTACCAGGCATCACCCCCTTTTCTGTGTGTGTGTGTGTGTGTGTGTGTGTGTGTGTGTGTGAGAGAGAGAGAGAGAGAGAAAGAGTGCTGAGTCTGTTCCTGAATGTTGTTAAGTCTGATTCCTTTATTTGTTTTGAAAGACACATTAATTCAGTCTATGGTAACATTTTTTTTTTCACTCTTTTCTATCACTGTACCCGGGTATTTGAACTCTCTCACCAATTCCAGTCTCTCTCCATTTACTGTGACATTGCACTGGGAGTCACCTTCTCACTCAATAACCATCACTTTACTCTTTTCTACGTGTACTCTCAAGGCACGACGCTTACAGACATCAGCAAAACTCTGCACTAGCGTACCAAGTTCTTGTCCAGTACTTGCAAGCAGTACTGCATCATCAGCATACAACAAATTTGAGATATTCCATCCATCACCATTCATTACCAATGCCATCCCTCTCTCCATTACTCATGTTTTCACTTCTCCCATCACCCCATCCATATATACATTGAACAACCATGGGGACATCACACAACCTTGTCGCACGCCCACACTGATTGTGAACCATTCACTTAGATGCCCATTAACCCTGACACATGCTTCACTACCATCATAAAAACTCTTGATGGCACCTAACAGCTTACCCTCTACACCTTACATGCACAAAACTTTCCACAATCCTTCTCTGTCCACTTTGTCATATGCTTTTTCCAGATCCATGAATGCCATAAATTCCTTATGGTCCTTCTCACAAGCCTTCTCTACTATCTGTCTCACTGCAAATACTTGATCCACACATCCTCTGCCACTCCTAAAGCCACCCTGTTCATCACTCTCTAGGACTTTTGATATCTCTCTTACTCTCACTATAATAATTCTTCCATATACCTTCCCTACCACACTCAGTAAGCTTATGCCACGATAATTCTTACACTCACTTCATTCACCTTTATTTTTGTACAGGGGTACAATCACAGCCTTTTCCACTCTGCAGAAACAGTTTCACTCATCCATGTCTTCTTACATATCTCCAACAAGCACTTCATTCCATTCTCTCCACTACATTTAAGCATCTCTGCATACACCTCATCAACCCCAGCTGCTTTCCCATTTTTCAGCTGCTTCACAGCACTCTTCACCTGTGTGAGTGTCACGTCTCCTGGCACTGCATACCTTCTCTGCACACCCCCAAAACCAATCATGTTTACAGCTGCTCTGCTCTCTCTATCCCTATTCATCAGGCTTTCAAAATATTCTTTCCATCTGGTCCTTACTTCATCTCCATGGGTTAATAATCTACCACCTGCATCCTTCATACCATCCCATTTCTTACTGCTTTCACTTCTACATTTCCGCACCTCTTTCCAGAATAACTTTCTATTTTCAGAGTAGTTTGCATTAATTTTTCTTCCTAGATCCTCATTTACCTCCTCCTTTTTCCTCATCACTAGTCTCTTTACGTGCTTCTTGCTCACAACATATTCAGTTCTTATTTCAACTGAACCCCTATCCTGTAACCACTTTAGCCACTTCTTCCTCTTTTCCTCCACCGCTCTCTTTACCTCCTCATCCCACCATGCCATACCTTTCTTCTTTGTTGTTACTCTTGCCACACCACATACCGCTTTAGCATTCCTAACTAAGCAATCCCTATATGCTTTCCACAGTCTGTCCAGATCCAATTCATTCCAATTCAGTAATTCTAACTCGTCCTCTACTTTGGTCCTGTATTCATCTGCCATTTCTTTGATCCTCAGCTTCTCAACTTTCAGTCTTTCTCCCTGACTGCTTCTCTCTCTCCTGAGCATTCTGCATCCATTTCATGACACTTAGTCAGGACTAGCATCTTATTCTAGTGTAAATTTGTTGTTACAGCTCAGTATTCAGGATGGAGAGACAGAAATTGTAGGCCAAATTACAGTCAAATGGGTCTAGGTAAGTAGCAGAGCGGTGGTGGAAGTGCAATGCCAGGCAGAGTAAGACTGAAATTGTAGGCAGGATGGTTGGCTGTGTCTGCCCTACTTACCAAACCTGATGTGTTGTAATTCTGAGAAGGTTCTTCAGTTTCCTCAGAGAGTTCGTTACAGTTGACATTTGATTGATGAAATTAATTGACCATATGCTCATTTTGGACCGTACAAGGAAATGAAAAATATTGACATTGATAATATTCATAGAATCAGCAAAACTTAAATTTAAAATAAATATATAAACATCATGTGATGGTAACTTTGACATAATATCAAGAACTTGTTAAAACACTATAATGCTTTGATTTGGTTATAAATAATGAGAATGATAACCTGTCTTGATGTAATGCTGCCTACTTCTTCCTTAGCCTTTATCATTCTTTTTCTGTGCTTGCCCTCCTCTCTTCCTATTTCTCCCATCTTTCCTGTCACTTCTTATTGCTTTTCTTTCCTTTACAGGTGGCTTTACATTGAGTGACAAGCCAAATGGTTTCCTGTAAGCCAAGAAACCATTTACAACACTGGGTGGTAACCATATAACCAAACCATACGTGCTCCCTACGTGTCAAGTGGGTTGGTGGAGGGTTAGTGCCCCTCCCTGTAAAACAAATAACTCAGAGTCAAATGGCCACCCCGTACGGGATTATGGCGTCTGGCAATAGATAGATAGATAGATAGTAATATGTAAACTCTCAAATGCAAGAGTTAACCATTACATTCAGTACTTCATGTATGCAACAGGTCAACTCTGGAACTGTCTTTGTATTTCCTACTGTCTGTGATCTTTAGTGTTTTAAATACAGTGTGTCCAGGCATCTTGAAATGATTGGGTCTTGAATATGGCTTCTGTTATTGTGTTTTTATTTTTTCTTGGAGGGAACAATCTTGTGGGCTTGTAGCCTTGTGTTCCTTCTGTGCATTAAAAAAAAAAAAAAGTATCAATCTATTGCCAGACGCCTCCAGGGGTGGCCACAAACAAATTGCCTCCATGTCACCCTGTTGTTGTCCCCAAATGATATTGTTCTTGATGCCACCAGATACATTTCTTACCAGGTAAACTTAAGGTTCAGAAGGAAAGGACTAATTGTGTAATATATTTTTCAGGTGCGTGAGTTGATTGTCAGCCGTGGAAGCTGCCTAGAGAGAGGCAGAAAGAAGAAGAAGAGGAATCCCCAGCTAACTTGAAACTGTAATGGACGTTAACCCCAACACCTGCCCTGTACAATGTGGTAAGTGTGTGAATGTGATGCCTCTTTGCTCATGTTATTGCATCAGGCCCATCAGGATATGAATCTTTGTGTGTGTGTGTGTGTGTGTGTGTGTGTGTGTGTGTGCATGTGCGCGTGCTTATAGTGAAGGTATGTGTGGCATGTTACCATAGGGCACGTGTGGTTTTGTTGCTTTCATGTATCTCGGTTTGTTTATCTGTGGGTGAAGCGATGAAAGTGAATCAAAAGGTAGATTCTGAAATATAGTGGACTGCAGGCTGATGTTGCTCTTCTCCTGCAGTCCACCATCCTATCTCTCTGTCTATCTATTACCAGACGCCTTAATCCCGTAAGGGTTGTCCACAAACAAATCGCCTCCATGTCGCCCTGTCCCCCGCCATTTCGCTGCCCTGCTCCCAGCTCACACCCCTCTCTCTCATATACCTCTCCACTCCATTTTTCCATCTCATCCTTGGCCTCCCCTTCCCCTCTCCTCCCCTCCGCCTCACTCACATACATTATCTTCATTAGCCTCTCACTCTCCATCCTCTCCACCATCCTCCTTATTTGAAATTGTGGGTTGAGGGAGGTTGTATATTAGTGTCACCAGGTGAAGGCATCCCTCTTTAGCATCAGTTCTTTTTTTATTTTTATTTACACAGTTGGTGGATTTATACAAACCAAGGATGAACATATTTTTCTTTTTTTCCATCCTCCTCCAAGCAGAGATAGGGAAGGTGTTGAGGGATGTTTAAATACCTGGGCAGCTCCACCACTCACACACATCAGTGCCACCACATGAAGGCACCTTAGGCTAAGTAAAGGAAGTCTAAGTATTGGACCTTATGTTGTATATGTGTTGGTCAGGAAATTATATTCATCTTGGACATGTGTTAGGAGTGTAATGCTGGATGGTAGTGAGACATGGGCAGTAAAGGAAGAGGATATTCATTGGCTCAGACATACAGAGGACAGTGATTAGATGGATGTGTTGTGTGTTCTTGAATGCTACGCCTGGGAGGGCTAGTGTTTCGTGTTCTTGTGTATTATGTCGTTTGCCGTGAAGATATACTGGCGAGGCAGGGTAGTCAAACAAGAGATGGGTGGAGTGAGACAGCGGTGTTTATTCTCTAGCTTTCGAATCTGACCCTCAACACAAAACAGCTGAGCATTGTGGGTAGCGCGCCAATTGCGGCTAATTCAAAATACGTAACATCTTCCTCCTTTCGTAAAAGACACATAATCAATCCTGACATGCAAAGCACGAAACACCTTACCCCTTTAATAAATAAAGCATAATCAGTCATGATAAGATTAGGTATTCAATAGACAGTTGGACATATATCAAGTGTCGGGTGTTGCACTCCATTTACATTCTTTGGAAATTAAGTGCTGTATAGAACCCAATAATTCCTTACAGACCACACATATTTAAAAAATAAATGAATAATTATTATTTCCTTGAAGGGCAAGATTAATCACAGTGCAAAATGGTACACTGTACGGTACATTATTCCTACAAGTCCAGTCTCCTTGGTGCTTTAACTGTCCTACCTGACCGGGTTACATAGTCACTTACTAAAGGAGATCCGACACAGTCCCCACAGCTCACAGTCTCAGGTTCTAAGGATGCATCACCTGCCAGTGTTGTCTTATCATCATTGGGCCGACTCTTGTGTGTTCTGGCTGGTTTAGATGATCGCAGTTGTTGACGGTTTCTCCTGTATGTACCTCCATCCTTCGTTGTTACTTCATAAGCTCGGGGACTAAGTTGCTTCTCTACAGTGGCTTCCTTCCACTCCTTCTTTGGATCGTCTATTGGTTGTACTCGCACAGTATCTCCAACGGACAAGGGTTTGAGGCTTCTTCTATGCATGTAGTGTTCTGCAGTGCTGGCTCTTTTCTTCTCCATGCATTCTCGTTCTCCAGCAATGATATTTGGCTGCAAGCGAGCATTAATAGCAGGGATCAATGTCTTGGTGCGACGCCCCATAAGCCGCTGAGCAGGACTGGTTGCCATACCTTCTTGAGGGGTATTGCGCATGTTCAGCAATCCAAGGTAGGGGTCTTCTTTGGCCCGATGGCACTTCTTCATCATGAGCTTGACAGATTTTACAGCGGCTTCAGCTGCACCATTGGACTTGGGGTTTCCAGGACTAGAAGTTTCATGGCAAAATTTCCACTTCTTTGCAAATGACTGAAACTGATGAGAGGAAAACTGTGGACCATTATCACTGATCACAACGTCAGGTATGCCATGTCCAGCAAAGTGGTGCTTAAGTTTTGTGACGATGGCTTCTGAAGTTATCTCTGGAAGGTAGTCAACTTCAGTGAACTGACTAAAGTAATCAACAGTTACCAGATAGTTTCGGTTTTGGATGGTGAACAAGTCAGTTGCCACTTTTTCCCAGGGACGTTCTGGAAGTTCATGTTGATACAGGGGCTCAGGGGATTGCTTAAGTGAATAGGAGGAACAGACGTCACAGGACTCCACAAACTGACGAATTTCCGAAGACATCCTAGGCCAGTAGATTAACTCCCTTGCACGTCGTAGGCAGGAGTTTATACCCGAGTGGCCAGCGTGCACCTTCTCCATCATCTCATATCGCATAGAGCTAGGGATTACCACCCTCTCTCCTCTAAGAATAACACCATCTTGTTCAGACATCTCCTCTCGATAACTGTAATATGGGGCTAGGCAGTCTGGAAGGTGACCTTTCTCATCAGGCCACCCTTGAACGATGACATCCTTGAGCAGTCTTAACGTTGGGTCCTTTTCTGTGGCATGCCGTATTTCTTGAAGGCGAGATTCCCTGAACTGGGAGTAGGCTAGACTGTTAACTGAGAAAGAGTCATCTCCTGTGTCAGGCAGGGGAGCACGTGAAAGAGCATCAGCAATGGGGATTTCTTTGCCAGGACGGTAAAATAGTTGATACTGGTAGTCTTGAGCGCGAAGGAGCATCGCCTGGAGTCGTCGTGGGGCACGAGATAGTGGCTTGTTTGCTATGAACACAAGAGGTCTGTGATCTGTGAGGACCCTGACCGATCTCCCATATGTGTAATGATGAAATTTCTCTAATCCGTATACAACAGCTAACATTTCTTTTTCAATTTGAGCATAATTTCTTTCAGAGTTAGATAAGGAGTGACTGGCAAAGGCTACCGGCTTCCCATTTTGCATTAATGCTGAACCCAGACCATATTCACTAGCATCGTTTTCTAGGGTAAGCTCATCACAGGGGTTGTAAAATGTGAGCACAGGGCTATTGGTGATCATACACTTAATTCGGTTGAATGCTTCTTGTTGGCTTGCTGACCAAACCCAAGAAACATCCTTCTTTACAAGATTATGCAAGGGGTACAAAACAGATGCTGAGTTGGGCAGAAACCTAGCAAGATAATTGACCATACCTAGAAAATGCCTTAGCTCCACAACATTAGTAGGTGCTGGATACTCACATATGGCTCGGATTTTGTCCGGATCAGTTACCAGGCCATCTTTTGTAATACAGTGACCCATAAATTTTACATTGTCAGTTCTCAGAGTGAGCTTGTCTTCATTCAGTTTTATATTCATTCTCTGACACCTCTCAAAGAACTGCTTCAAGTTGGCGTCATGCTCTTCCAGAGATTTCCCATGAATTATCACATCATCAGCTATGCAAATTACACCAGGTACACCTTGTAAAGTTTCAAGTAGTCTTTTCTGAAAGATTTCTGATGACACTGATAAACCAAAGGGTAGTCTAACCCAGCGGTATCTCCCAAAACACGTTTGAAAAGTGGTTAGGTAGCTAGATTTTTCATCAAGTTTGATGTGCCAGTAACCAGAAGCAAGATCTGCTTTAGAGAAGACTTCTGACTGGCTCAACTCATGCAATGTATCCTCAAGTACAGGAAGAGTATAATGTTCTCGGAGCAGTGCTTTGTTGAGTTCACAAGGGTCTATACAAATTCTGATGTCACCATTCTTCTTTGGTGCAACCACAATCTGGCTCACCCATTCAGTCGGCTCACTAACTGGCACAGTGACACCTAAGTTCTCTAGTCTATCAAGTTCAGTTTTCAGCTTTGGTCTAAGTGCAACAGAGACCCTTCTATCAGGCATGATGGTTGGCTTCACCTGGGGGTCTACTGACAATGACTGTAGACCTGGCAGAGTACCTAAACCATCAGTGCCGTTATTACTCAACATGTCACTATTACAGTCAGGCTCACTCACTTTCACATTATCCACACGTTCAAATACATCTTCATTAACAGTTATCAGATCCATCTGTTTGCTAGCCCCAAGACCTAAGAGAGGGACTAAATTTCCTTCAAACACCACAAACTCCACAGAATATTTCTTACCATTTTTGGGATTTTTAATGCTTCTCCTGCACACACCCACAGGAGTCTGAACAGAGTTATTCCAGGTAGTAAGGATTCTCTTAGTCTTCTGTACATTTTTTGCATATTGTAGTGGTAGGGCATTAACTGATGAGCCAGTGTCGATCTGAAAAATTACCTCATTATCATCAATTAACATGCAACACTTAACATCTTTCTTGGGAGATTTTACAGAGTTTACTGTCATGTAATGTAATGTGTTAACCCACTCTTCATCCGAACTGGACGCCCCATGGGGCTGGGCATCTGGTTCACTCTCAGCAACCTGATGTACAGCTTTCTTTTTGAAGTTCGAGGATTTTACAGTGGCATTGACAGAGGCTTTAACACGACACATACTTGCAAAATGGTCTCTTTCCCCACACTTCAGGCATACTTTCCCTACAGCTGGACATTTATTTCTTGCAAACACATGTGAAAGACCACAAAACTTACATTTCCTAGCTACACTGTTGGAACTATTTGCTTGGGCACAACTGTCTGTCCTAGATCTGACCTTGTTCACAGTTTCAGGGACAGGATTCAACACTCGGGTCTGTGAGATGGCACTCTCTGCAGCTTTGCAGGTATCAATACACTTCTCTAAAGTCAAATTTCTTGTTTTAAGTAGCTCAGTACGAACACTGGAGTCATGAATGCCTAACACAATTCTGTCTTTCATCAGGGAAGCTTTACATGTGTCACAGTAATCACAAGTCTTTACAAGAGTTTGCAAATCTGAGTAAAATTTATCAAAGGGTTCTCCTTCTTGCTGGTTCCTTGTATTAAATATGAATCTCTCATAAGTAACATTAATTTCACCAATGGCAAACTCATCAGATTTGTTGATTATATCTTGCACTGTCCTATCAGCTTCATTACCTTCAAACTGAAAACCATTGTATACTTTGAGGGCATCATCTGCTAAATACTGTAGGAACGTAGCTACCTGGATGTTGGGTTCTTCAGTGTGTAGTCTTGAGAGAAGAGCATACATGTTCCATCTCTGTTTGAAAAGCTTCCAGTTTTCTGCAACATTTGTCCCCAAACAGAAGGGCTGAGGGGCTCTGACACCAGCATAACGGCGCTCACTGTCAGTGTCTGTACTCATCTTGGTGGGTGAGGCTAGTAGGTTACAGGAACTTATCAATAGGTTGCAGGTCAAAGGAGATCCGTCTACTCACAGGCTGTAGGCAGGAACATCAGTAGATTGTAGGGGACCAGTTCACTCACAAGCAGGAAGAATGTGCAGGTTCCCCAGCAGGCTAACATCCACTTCAAAATTTCGCCAGGAGTAGCAGCAGGTCATATCACTCAAATGGCTTATACTGCAGACCGCATTCTCTTCTCAGCTCCACTTCCATCAGCTGCCACCATGTTTATTTGAGTAATTCCACGAAGATGTCAACCTTTTGTGTCAAAATCAGAATTGCTTAAAAGTATATAAATTATACATCATTTTAAAGCTTAATCATTGAATTTTATGAATCTGAAGAGAAAGAGAGCCTAAACTGTCAACTTGGGGAGCTGCATAAAAAACTGTCATGTTATGTCACCAAAGAAAAACCAGTGCTGAATATAGCAAGTTTCCTAACAACATTGACCAGAGTATGTTATTGTTTGGAATGCTGACATTGTGTTTTACTGAAAATGTGTCTATTTGAGTTGTGATTGACACTACAGTTGTTTACATATACTGTATGTTGTGGTCAGAATGTAGCAGGACCTTTAAATGGAAGTATTTCAGGAGTAACGTGTCTCATGTTTTTTCCTCATTTTTCCCATACACAACTAACAAACTGGAGAATACCAACATAACTTTATATTATAAACAGGCATCCCAAGGCCTTAATAATGTAATGCTGGGATACTTTGAAATAAACCCTGGTAAGCCATATGGTCTGTCACACAGGCTACATGCCCACTGTGAGGAACGTTACCAGAAAATGATGTAGTTTCTCACACACACCTTTGAACAAAAAATCAAAGTACCTGCACTGAAGTCCAATGATAAAACCCCTGTGTTTGTAATTTAGTATGTTATCTTTAAGTTTTTATTCTTTCCAAACAGTAAATTGATTTTGTCTGGTACCTGGTGAGTGTGCTTTACCATCATGTCTCCAATGACTCCAGCTGATTATCTGAATTCTGCTGGTATTCATTTTACACATGTATCATCACCCCCAACTCTGCTTTACAAGAATCATAATATCAGTAGTACTCTGTGGCTCAGGCTGAGACATGAATGACTCTGACATTTCTGCAAGAGATGGTGTACCTTCCCTATCACTGCTAGTACTGGAGTCAGATTGTGGGTCATAGCCAGTCTCCTGAAGTTAGCACTGCTTAAAAGGTGATTGGTCTGCAGTCAAATGATACAATGCTACTTTACAGTGGCCAAGAGGTTTTACTGACCTGCACTGCTGAATGGATTTTGCTGCCTTACAGTTTTTCCAGATCTGTACATATCTTGACTTCTCAGTGTTTATATGTTCAGTAGACACATACATTAGTTCAGTTTTATCTGTTATTTGTTCAGCCTCCTCATAAAATTCTACAGCAGACCTTACTGTACAGCGACCTTGCAAAACTTGCTTGTAGACATTCCGTTTTAGTAAAGCCCCAATCCTATCATGAGGGCCCTTGCCATGATAACTTTCTTGAAAGTTCCATTTAGCAGTGCAGTTGTGGATGGCTTTGTAAGAGGTTAGAGCTGCCATAGAATACCTGTTCTTGAAGTGGGCTGCTTCCCTATCAGTCCACAATGATACATGTGTAAAATGAATACCAGCAGAATTCAAATAATCAGCTGGAGTCATTGGAGACATGATGGTAAAGCACACTCACCAGGTACCAGGCAAAATCAATTTACTGTTTGGAAAGAATAAAAACTTAAAGATAACATACTAAATTACAAACACAGGGGTTTTATCATTGGACTTCAGTGCAGGTACTTTGATTTTTTGTTCAAAGGTGTGCGTGAGAAACTTTACATCATTTTCTGGTAACGTTCCTCACAGTGGGCATGTAACGTGTGTGACAGACCATATGGCTTACCAGGGTTTATTTCAAAGTATCCCAGCATTACATTATTAAGGCCTTGGGATGCCTGTTTATAATATAAAGTTATGTTGGTATTCTCCAGTTTGTTAGTTGTGTATGGGAAAAATGAGGAAAAAACATGAGACACGTTACTCCTGAAATACTTCCATTTAAAGGTCCTGCTACATTCTGACCACAACATACAGTATATGTAAACAACTGTAGTGTCAATCACAACTCAAATAGACACATTTTCAGTAAAACACAATGTCAGCATTCCAAACAATAACATACTCTGGTCAATGATGTTATGAAAGTTGCTATATTCAGCACTGGTTTTTCTTTGGTGACATAACATGACAGTTTTTTATGCAGCTCCCCAAGTTGACAGTTTAGGCTCTCTTTCTCTTCAGATTCATAAAATTCAATGATTAAGCTTTAAAATGATGTATAATTTATATACTTTTAAGCAATTCTGATTTTGACACAAAAGGTTGACATCTTCATGGAATTACCCAAATGTGACATCCATCCAGGAACTAAACTTTTACACTATTCCCCGCTGTCAGCCGCAAGGGAATACAGACTCAGTGGCAGTTGCTTCCCTGCAGTTGATGAGTCTGCTCATCTAGACAGACAAGGGTTGATCAACAGCAACAACCCCTGGAGTGTGATATAGTTAGATTTCTGTAATTCTTTGTATTGGAAGGCAGATTAATCCAGCATATGGTGACTTTTTTTTGTCCCTTCAATATGTAAACTGTAGCCAGCGTATACTGTATGTGGACTGCAGACTGGGGTACTGCATTTTTATTATTATTATTATTACTGTTATTATTATTGACTCTCGGATACGTTTATGTGAAGCTACAGAACGTGGTCAATGTTTTTGGCATGTCATACAGAGCCAGGATTCTGGGGGCTTGAATTGTGAGCGAATGGAAGTGTGGCCCTTTGGATTGGGCAAATTTGGGCTGTCTGGACATTGCTACTCCTCACCCTGCCCGGATGATGATGATGATTATCATTATAGCAAGGAGGAATACTTGGCCGCCAAGCGTAGGGCTAGAAGAGAGGTATACAGGGTGAAGTCTGAGTCACCAAGACTTTTGTTTGATAACCTAAATAGTGTGGAAAGGAAAAATATATTTTAGATGATGAAGTGATCAGATGAAGAGGGATAATCGGGATATCATAGGTGAACAGTGTGTGAAGAATGATGAAGGAAGGGTAGTGGTGAACAGTGGGGATATTAAAGATGCATGGAGAGAGCATTATAACCGGTTGTTGAATGAGGAGTTTGACTGGGACAGGGAAGGTTTGGAGCCAGCAGATCCAGTGTTTGGCCCTTGGCCTTTGATTGCTGCTGCTACTGTGAATGAGGCAATAGGCAGGATGAAGGTGGGTAAGGCAGCAGGTGTGTCTGGGTTGACTGCCAAAATGTTGAAGGCCTCAGGAAATATAGGGGTGCGGTTAGTCACTGACCTGACAAATATGATTATTTATGAATGAATGCTACTCAGGGATACAAGGTGAGGCTGGTCACTCTCATCTTAAATGTCGAGACCAACTGCCTAGCCCCGGGCTCCTTCGCTCCTCATGGGGCAATGTAGGATTGGATGATGGATGGATGGTGTTGTCCCAGATGATTGGCTGAAGAGTGTAATTGTAAATGTGTATAAAGGGAAGGGTGATGCCCTGGAAAGAGGAAATTATAGAGGTATAAAGCTTTTAGATCAGATAATGAAGGTAATGGAGAGAGTCTTAGAAGGTATGATTAGAGAGAGAGTGAATGTTGATGAGATGCATTTTGGGTTTATGCCAGGTAGGGGGACCACTGATGCCATATTCATTGTTAACAGCTTCAGGAAAAATATATTGGTAAGAAAAGGGATCTGTATTTTGTTTTTGTTGATTTGGAAAAGGCCTTTGACAGAGTCCCTAGAGAGGTGGTGAAGTGGGCAATGAGAAGGCTTGACTAGGAGGAGTGGCTGGTTAGGGTGGTTATGGCTATGTATGTGGGTGCTCGCACCCAGGTAGCATCCAGGTAAGAGTGAATGGAGATTTGAGTGATGAGTTTTCCGTGAATGTTGGTGTGCATCAGGGGTCAGTTTCGAGTCCTATGTTGTTTATCATGGTACTTGAAGCCCTCTCACATGACTTCAAAAGCAGATTCCTGTGGGAGATGTTGCATGCCGATGATTTGGTGTTGATTGCAGAGAATGAAAGGGAAGCGGAAGAAAGATTTAGGAAGTGGAGGGATGGTATGGGGCACAAGGGCTTAAGGGTAACTGCAGATAAAACAAAAGTGATGATATCTAGGGTTGGTGGCGGTACTGTCAAAGACGAGGGAGAGTGGCCATGTGCAGTTTGTCACAAGGGCGTGGGAAGTAATTCCATCTTGTGTGGTGTGTGTGATAAATGGGTGCATAAGAGATGTAGTGGTATCAGAGGTAGACTGCAAGATAATGCTGATTTTATGTGTATGGCATGCCGGGGTGAGCAGATGGAGATTGTCAGGCGTGAAAGGATTGATCTTGCTGGGGATCTCTTGAGAGTGTGGAAGAGTTTTGTTATTTGGGAAACATGTTGTGTGCTGGAGGTGGGGCCGGAGCTAGCACTGTGGCTAAGGTGAGAAGTGGTTGGAAGAAGTTCAGGGAGCTCTTGCCTCTCCTGACATTGAGAGGACTCTCCCTACGGGCTAAGGGGTCTTTGTATGCAGCATGTGTTAGGAGTGTCATGCTGTATGGCAGTGAGACTTGGGCAGTGAAGGAGGAAGATATTCGCCGGCTCAGACATACAGAAATGACAGTGATCAGGTGGATGTGCAGTGCGTCCCTGCTTCCAAGGCCTGGAGGGGCTGGGTTTATGATGGAAGCGTTGAGAGGTAGGATGGGACTGGAGTGTATTGGTGTTGTGATGAGGAGAGGTAGATTGAGATGGTTTGGACATGTGGAGAGGATGGGGGATGATAATTGGGTGAGGAAGGTGAGAAGTGTTAATATTGGGGGTGGGGTTACGAGGAGTAGACTGAGAAAGATATGGGACAAGGTCAATGTGACCTCAGGGTTAAGGGACTGAACAGGGAGGCTAGAATGGATCGTGCAGCGTGGAGAGCCGCCATTAGGTGATCAAGGCCGATGCATGCAAGCATGTTGGAGCCTTTAAAAATGAAAACGAAAACGAATTTAAAAACAAAAACGAGACCTGTATTCAGAGAAAAAAAAATCACAACAGTTTCAGTTATGAAGCCTGACCTCCAGTAAATTTAAACATGCTAAAGTAAGTGCAAAATAAATTCAGATTATGTCGGAGCAGCCCTAATGAGAGAGATCAGTGTTTGGAAACTCCCTGTACTGTTGTTTGGAGATGATACTGTGTTGTTAAGTGAAGATGAAGGGGAGCTGCAAGGCTTGGTGGATGAGTCTGGGAGAGTGTGTAAGAAATGGAATCTAAAGGTGAATGTAGGGAAGAGTAAAGTTAAGGTCTTTGAGAGAAGTGAAGGCACCGAATGTACAGTGAGGTTAAATGAGGAGGAAATGGAAAATGTGAGGGCATTTAAGTACCTGGATTGTGTAATGAGTAAGGATGGAAGTTTAAAGGGTTAAGTGCTTGAAAGGGTGCAACAGGAAAGAAAGGTTGCTGGTTCTCTGAAGGCAGTAATAAGAAACAGAGAAGTGGGCATGGAAGTAAAAGAGTTGCTGCATGACAGTATTGTGATACCAACTCTAACGTATGAAAATGAAGCCCGGACCTTGGTGGTAGGACACAAGAGTGAGAGCAGTGCAAATGAGTTATCTGAGAGGAGCATGTGGAGTCACATGGAAAGACAGACTGACAAATGAGGAAGTGAAGGAGCGTTGTGGTGTGGATGTGGATGTGATAGAAAGCGATAGGAGAAATACAATGAGGTTGTTTGGCCATATAGAGAGGATGGAGAGCGAAAGACTGACGAGGAGAGTGTATGTGAGTGAGGTGGAAGGGGGTAGAGGGAGGGGGAGGCCAAGGATGAGATGGAGGGATGGAGTAGAAAGGTGTATGAGACAGAGGGGTATGAGGTGGGAGCAGGGCAGTTAGATGGTGGGGGAAAGGGCAGCATGGAGGTGATTTGTTTGTGGCCACCCCTTACAGGATTCAGATGTCTGGCAATAGATAGACAGATCAACAGGTAACTGTTCAAAAGGAAGAATTATATAGTACTCACATGTGGAACAGTCATCTATTTTTCCAGCTTTTCCTGCTATGGGTAAAATTCTTCCAATCTGAAATAAAGAAAAACTCCCTTAAGCTTATTCAGACTCTAATGCTCTGAGAATAAAGGCCATAATTTTAAAAATGAGAGAGAGAAGGTTACGACAGACCTCAAACATTCCGTGATCATTTGTGGAGCATCTTTCAGTATAATACATAGTGTGCCTATATGTCTTATTCCAGGGCACAACCAACAATGAGGCAGGGTTTGTAACAGCCACTGACATATTACCCCCTTCAAGGTAGAAAGAATGATAGATGACTAGAAAAGCCCTTGGTGGAAGTACCTGATCAAAAAATCTCTCACTGTCTATCAGGAAATCAAACTGACACACACATAAGTGGGCTTTCATCTCAAGTAGACATTAAACCATTAAATCCACATACTATATAGCTGAACAGCTGATTAAAACTAGGAGCTGCAAGAATATTACCATATAACCTTAACTTCATTAATGCACATCTCAGCAGCCAAGTATTAACCTATTCCATTACACCTTAGTATTCACTCATGTTATCTATAAAGTTTTTAATATCTACACAGTTTACATAAATAACATGCAAGAGAACAATTCCATCACTGTTAACTGTCTTGTGCACCTAAACTCCATGAATCCAGGAATGTATTTCTATATTATTCATCCCACCTTCAAACTGAGACTCTGAACTGGAAGAATTTAATATAGCCTCCACCAACATCTTCACTAACAGACGATCTTCTGACGAAAATCATCGTCACGAGGTAGCAGAAAGAAAGGTTATGTCGTTGGATTCATGGGGTTAACATTATCATCTGTATCATATCAGTACTGTGTATCTTTTTAATATCAACATATCAGGTGAGCAATAATAATAATAATAATAATAATAATAATAATAATAAAATCAATAAAATGATAATAAAAATAATAGAGAGTGTATGTGAGTGAGGTGGAGGGGGAAGAGGGAGGGGAGGCCGAGGATGAGATGGAGGGAGGGGGTGGAGAGGTATATGAGAGAGGGGGTGTGAGTTGGGAGCAGGGCAGTGAAATGGCGGGGGACAGGACGAAGTGGAGGCGATTTGTTTGTGGCCACCCCAAATGGGATTGAGGCGTCTGGCTATAGATCGATAGATAGATAATAGCCTCATCTTTTGATTCTCAAAAGTAACAATTCATCCTAAGTAATTCACTAGCACTCAAAACATGTTTATACCTTTAAAAGAACAGTGACACCACTCGACATACAAAGCAAACTACACTTGCAGAAATGGCAGCTACTAAACCCTGTAATAACAAATTAAAAACAAAGAAGGCAACAATAATGAAGACAAACTCTGATGAAATTAAAGGAGACTTACTGTTTCTGTTTTTGTCTGTGGCACAGGGACACAGGTGCGGGAGTTAACGATGAAGAGGATGACCCCCAGTGCAGGGACCAATGCCCTTCGAGCCTGACGACGCTCCCTGGAAGAAAGAAGAGTCTGGCATCAGGAAGTTGTGAGTTGATATTTCTCTCTCTCTCTCTCTCTCTCTATCTCTCTTTAGTACATATACAGTATATATATATATATATATATATATATATATATATATATCAATCAATCAATCAATCATTTCCTGTGGCACCCCACGGGATGCATAGGGTCTCAATGAACTCTCTCCACCAATATTTGTCTCTTGCCATCTCCTTCAGGTCCCACCAACACTCCTCTCCTGCTTCTTTTTTCATTGTCCTCAACCAAGGTTTCCCTCGGCCTACCTCTACCTCTTCTTCCTCTAGCAATCCACTCTGGCACATCCTGTATTAAACAACCTTCTTTTCTGTATATGTGCCCCAGCCACTTCCAGCGAGACAGTCTCACATATTCATTAACTGGTTCCACTCTCGTAATATCCCTTACTCTTTCATTTGTAACTCTGTCTTGCCACTTTACCCCAAGAATCCTTCTCAGTATTTTATTCTCAAATCCTAATACTTTCTGATCTGTTGCAATTGTACTGTACCATGACTCATGCCCGTAAATTAAAATGGGTCTAACCATGGACTTGTAAATTTTCACTTTAGTATGTACCGAAAGCATATTATTATTCCAAACAGATTTCAACATTCCAACAGCTCGCCAAGCCTGTCTAATCCTCTCCTCAATTTCATTGTTTAATGATCCATTAGATGATACAATCGTTCCCAGATATTTAAAGTTTTCTACATTCTTCACCACATTATTCCCAATTACACAATCGATTTGGTTCTCCACGTTCATATTAATAATTTCAGTCTTTCCACAATTTATTACCAATCCCACTTTTTCTCCTTCCTCCACCAGACAATCGAGCACCCTCTGCATCTCGTAAATACTTCCGCAAATCAGTACAATATCATCAGCATAGTCCAAATCCATCAGCTTCTTATTTTCTTTCCAGTTAATTCCTGCACCTGTTCTCCTTACAACCTTTTTCATAACATAATCCATAACCAAAACAAACAACAATGGCGAAAGAACTCCTCCTTGAATCACTCCTGACCTAACTTGAAATGGATCACTCAAAGAACCACCCACCATTACCTTACAAAAAGTACCTTCATGCAGGCTTCTAATAATATTTACAAACTTTTCTGGTATACCATAGAATCTCATAATTTTCAACATAGCTCCACGTGAAACACTATCAAACGCCTTTTCAAAATCCACAAAACACATGTTAAGTGGCATTTTCATCTCATTAGCTTGTTGCATTAGATGCCTTACAATAAAAATCTGATCATTACAACCTCGACCCTTTCTAAATCCCGCTTGTTCTTCTCTTAAAATTTTATCAATTACTGGCTCTATTCTGTTCAACAAGATTTTGGAAAAGACTTTTGCAACTACAGGTGTCAAAGTTATCCCCCTCCAGTTGCCACACACACTTAAATCTCCCTTTTTTGGTATTTTTATAATCACTCCAATTTTTCCACTCTTCTGGAATTCCACCATTATCCCAAGCCACATTAAAAAGTTTCAAAAGTGCATTCATCAACTCGTCATTTTCCACCTTAAGCATTTCAGGGAATATTCCATCCTCACCTGGAGCCTTAAAATTCTTTAACTCCTTTATAGATTTTGCTACCTCTTCCAAAGTTATATCCCCTGTTTCTATCTGCAAATCTTTCTCGGCTGGCAAAATGTCCTCTTCAGCTGGGATTGGTCTATTTAGAACAGATTCAAAGTGCTCTTTCCATCTTCCTTTTATATCCAAATCTTTAGTCATCAAATTACCATTTCTATCTCGTACAGGTATTTCCTTCCTTCTCTTTTCAGTCCCAGTTAACTCCTTTATGGCCTGATACGCTGCTCTTGTGCTCTGACCGTCATTTCTACTTAATTTAATTTCTGTCTCTGTCGCCTTTTCATCATATAGTCTCCTCTTATCACGTCTAACGAGTCTTTTTACTTCAGAATGTAAACTCCAATACTTTGCTCTAAGTACTTCAACTACCTGGCCATCAACATGTTGTTCTTCACTTCTTAACTTAGCCTCTTTCCTTTTCTGAATTACATTCCATGTTTCATCTGACATCCACTTTTTCCTTCTCGCTTTTCCCTTTTTCTTAATAGTAACCTTAGCACTCTCATGCAAAACCTCTTTTACCTCTCTCCACATTTGATTAATATCATTGTCTTCAGATTCCATCAAAGTCTGCAGGACTAGAAACTTGTTTCTACATTCGCACCAAAACTTTTCCCTCGTGCTCTCATCACTTCTCAGCTCATCAAAATCATAATTATTACCTCCTGTACAATTACCATTAACGTTTCTCTTAAGTTTTATTTTAATCTTTGACACAACAAGTTGATGATCACTACCTATATCTGCCCCCTCCTTACGCAAACATCTTGCAAATAACTCCTATGCCTTCTGCTAATTGCAATGTGGTCAATCTGGTTACAATATTTACCACATGGTGAAATCCAAGTAGTCTTATGTATTTTTCTATGCTCAAAGATAGTTCCACCAATTATAAGGTCATTTGCCAAACAAAAGCTTGCAAGTCGCACCCCATTTTCGTTTCTTATACCAACACCCTCCTTACCCATACAATCTTCAAAGCCATCCCTACTACTGCCAACAATCGCATTAAAATCACCAATGCAAACTAACACATCATGTCTTGCCACTCTATTCACTACATCCTGCAGCTTCTCATAAAAGTCATCCTTCATTTCATCAGCAGCCTCATTTGTCGGAGCGTACCCTACAACCATACTGATATTACCATGGTCAGATTTTAAGCGAGCATAAAGCAAGCGCTCATTAATTGGTTCAAACTCACATAGTGCCTTGCAAGCATCTCTACTCAGCAGTAAGCCTACTCCTTGGTAATGATTTCCATCACTCCTACCAGAAACCAACATAGTAATACCATCTTCCAAATTCATTTTATCAGCTCCAAGCAACCTCGTTTCTGTCAGAGCACAAATATCCATCTTGTATTCCTTGAACACTGAAATAAGTTCTTCCATTTTACCAGCCTGATTGAGAGTTCGAACATTCCAGTTTCCTATTCTTAAGGTTCTTTTTGGATTTATGAACTTATTTTTACACCGTGGGATTCTTAGCACCCCTGCCCACTTAAGGGCTGCACGGAACTGAGGGCCATTGCTTCGTCACCAGAGTTCATCAAGATTTCTTAAGCAGTAAAATATTTTACCCTGGAGCCAATGCCAGTGACTCGCAGGAACCAGACAGTGGAGAGAGGAAATTAACTAAATGAAAGTAAAATGCACAGGGTTTGGACAGACAAAGTACAAGGGAAAGAATGAGAGCAAAAAGAATGTAGATAAAAGTGTCCCTTTTAGTCGCCTCTTATGACAAGCAGGGAATACTGAGGAAGTATTCTATCCCCCTTCCCCAGGGAGGATATATATATATATATATATATACAGTATATATACTGTATATATATATATATATATATATATATATATATATATAGATAGATAGATAGATAGATAGGTAGGTAGGTAGGTAGATAGATAGATAGATAGATATAGAGTACACAGTACTGTTTATATGTACTGTATGACCCCCAATGTGTACTTATTCACGAAATCGTCCATTTTCATATGTGTTTATGAAATCTGACTTAAAACTGATGCTATTCTCACGATTTATCTATGTTTCCATTAATTCTAACATATCATTCTAACTCACTAAACAATAATATTTTGAAACTGTCTGATTCTGTCACACCTCCACTAGAAGATGAGTTTTCTTCTGATGTTATTCATCATAATCTCCCATGTCTTGATCACTTTGGGAACCTCCCTTATGGTGGAAGGCTGTAGGAGAAATGCCTTGAGGTTCACTGGTGATTTATTTTAATTTGTCCTTTTATTATTTTATTATTTATTTATTTATTTATTTATATTTTTTTGCATGAGGATTGATGTAGCAGTTGATCAGTCACAAACCCTACCACACCTTAGCTAAAGCTAAGAAAAATGAATATAATTCTGCTGCCAGTGTACAACCTAGTTCTTACACATCTGTTTTCCTGTGTCTTTTATGTACAGGCACAACTTTGCACATCTGTGAGGATTGTGGCATTCACAACTTTACTTATTTAGCTCATTTGTGAGGATTGTAGCATATCCTGCAGTACATTATGCACTAAACAGGCATTTCCTTAATGACTTCTGTGTTTCAGCACTTGACAACTTTTATATTTAACAAAAATTCAGCCTTTGTCTCCTCTCCCAGTCTAACTTCATACAGTTTTTTATTTTTTTTAATGTATCTGTCTCTGGACATGGCTGTTATGCACATTTCCAAGGCCTAGAAGTCCACCTACCATGCACCAGATAGGGGTCATCAAATGATCATACTATCCACCACCTCTGGGGCATTACATTCAGCACTGATATGATAGTGAACATGTATTTACGATGTCAGGGGGTCTTGTGGGAGAGCAGTGAAAAGTATTATGGAAGCCAAGATCCTCAAACCATTCTCAGCAACAGGTGGAATAAAAAACCACAACCACGTACAGTAGTTCCTAGCCCACTGCTTTATCTGTTCAGCCACCATCACCACCTACTATCAGTCCCTGACCTGGTTTACCCTGTGAACTTTTCACCTTTGGCCTGCTGGGACCCCTTGGGTCCTGCCTGATACCAACGGAAACAGAGGGGCATATAGGAGGCAGGGCAGAGGGCAGGCAGGGTGGTGAAGGCAGGATTAGGAATCTGGTGAAGGGATAGGAAGGGTGTTTGTGTCTCTCAGCCATTCCTCTGCCCGTCTTAATCACCATCATTATCTTAACGATCCATTTACTCTGTGGCCAGATCCATTTCTAACAAATACTATATCCAGCTCTTCCAGTTCAAAAAGTCATCCTTAGTTGAATGTAGTTTTATAGAGGCAACAAGAATAGAAATTATTAAATATCCCTTGGCTGACTTGTGTAACATGCCATTTGTGGAAATTGACTGGTAAGGAAGAGGTGTAAGTCAGCCTTCTACACTGATGAGAATGTAGCTTTTATTTATTTTTAAGGGGAAAATTCTGTTGGGAAGAAAGATAGCTGTGATTATATCGGCATATGCTCCACAGGCAGGATTGGATGAATCAGAGAAAGATAGATTTTGGGATGATTTAATATGTGTAGTAGGTGGTATGCGGGATGATGAGATAGTGATTTTGGGAGGGGACTTAAATGGTCATGTAGGTGAAGCAGCACAAGGTTGTGAAGGAGTGCATGGGGGATGTGCATATGGTCTAAGGAATGCAGAAGGGGAAAGGATACTCGAGTTTGGGGAGGCAACGGACATGATTGTGTGCAACACATATTTTAGGAAAAGAGACAGTAGGTTAATTACGTATGAGTCTGGGGAAATAGCAGTCAGATAGATTATTTTCTGGTTAGGAGGGCTGATAGGAGGTTAGTGAGGGATGTTAAAGTTATAGGAAGTGAGGAGTGTGTGCAGCAGCACAAACTATTGATTTGTGATATGGTGCTTAAAGATCAAGTGATGGAAAAGAGGACTTATGTACCTAGGAGGAAAATATGGAAGCTGAAAAACCAAGTAGTAAGGGATGCCTTCTATAGCGAGTTGAGGAGAGTGGTGGCTGAACAGGGAGCTGTAGACAGAGGCGTTAATGAACAGTACAGAGCCCTCAAGAACAATTTCTTGAGAGTTACTGATGTAACATGCGGCTGGACAAGAGGACCACCAAGACATAAAGTAACTTGGTGGTGGGATGAGGGTGTAGAAGCTGCAATTAAGGAGAAAAGAAGGCTTTTCCGGGAATGGAAGAAGGGTGGTAGCAAAGAGGAATATTTGCTGCCAAGCGTAGTGCTAGGAGAGAGGTATACAGGGCAAAGTCTGAGTCACAGAGACAATTACTTGATAATCTAAATCATGGGGAAAGGAAAAATATATTTAGGGTGGCAGGTCATGTGAAGAGGGATAATCGGGATATTATAGGTGAGCAGTGTGTGAAGAATGATGAAGGAAGGGTAGTGGTGAACAGTGAGGATATTAAAGGTGCATGGAGAGAGCATTATAACCGGTTGTTGAATGAGGAGTTTGACTGGGACAGGGAAGGTTTGGAGCCAGCAGATCCAGTGTCTGGCCCTTGGCCTTTGATTGATACTGCTACTGTGAGTGAGGCAATAGGCAGGATGAGGGTGGGGAAGGCAGCTTGTGTCTGGGTTGACTGCCGAAATGTTGAAGGCCTCAGGCGATATAGGGGTGAGTTTAGTCACTGACCTGATAAATAGGATTATTTATGAGTGTGTTGTCCCAGATGATTGGCTGAAGAGTGTAATTGTAAATGTGTATAAAGGGAAGGGTGATGCCCTGGAAAGAGGAAATTATAGAGGTATAAAGCTTTTAGATCAGATAATGAAGGTAATGGAGAGAGTTTTAGAAGGTATGATTAGAGAAAGAGTGAATATTGATGAGATGCAGTTTGGGTTTATGCCAGGTAGGGGGACCACTGATGCCATATTCATTGTTCGACAGCTTCAGGAAAAATATATTAGTAGGAGAAGGGATCTTTATTTTGTTTCTGTTGATTTGGAGAAGGCCTTTGACAGAGTCCCTAGAGAGGTGGTGAAGTGGGCAATGAGAAAGCTTGGCTTGGAGGAGTGGCTGGTTAGGGTGGTTATGGCCATGTATGGGGGTGCTCACACCCAGGTGAGAGTGAATGGAGATTTGAGTGATGAGTTTTCCGTGATTGTTGGTGTGCATCAGGGGTCAGTCTTGAGTCCCATGTTGTTTATCATGGTACTCAAGCCCTTTCATGTGACTTTAGAAATGGACTCCCGTGGGAGTTGTTGTATGCTGATGATTTGGTGTTGATTGCAGAGAATGAAAGGGAGGCGGAGGAAAGGTTTAGGAAGTGGAGAGATGGTATGGGGCAAAAGGGTTTAAGGGTAAATGCAGATAAAACAAAAGTGATGATATCTAGGGTTGGTGGCAGTACTGTCAAAGACGAGGGAGAGTGGCCATGTGCAGTTTGCCACAAGGGCGTGGGAAGTAATTCCACCTTGTGCGGTGTGTGTGATAAATGGGGTTGCAAGAGATGTAGTGGTATCAGAGGTAGACTGCGAGATAATGCTGATTTTATGTGTACGGTGTGCCGGGGTGAGCAGGTGGAGATTGTCAGACGTGAAAGGATTGAACTTGCTGGTGAATCTGTTGAGT
Source organism: Coenobita brevimanus (assembly GCF_032717465.1). NCBI lineage: Eukaryota > Metazoa > Arthropoda > Malacostraca > Decapoda > Coenobitidae > Coenobita > Coenobita brevimanus. The sequence continues at coordinate 64,645 of NW_027642298.1, read as the reverse complement.
GTGTGGAAGAGTTTTGTTATTTGGAAGACATGTTGTGTGCTGGAGGTGGGGCTCGAGCTAGCTCTGTGGCTAGGGTGAGAAGTGGTTGGAAGAAGTTCAGGGAGCTCTTGCCTCTCCTGACATTGAGAGGGCTCTCCCTACGTGCTAAGGGGTCTTTGTATGCAGCATGTGTTAGGAGTGTAATGCTGTATGGCAGTGAGACCTGGGCAGTGAAGGAGGAAGATATTCGCCGGCTCAGACGTACAGAAATGACAATGATTAGGTGGATGTGCAGTGCGTCCCTGCTTCCAAGGCCTGGAGGGGCTTGGTTTACAATGGAAGAGTTGAGAGGTAGGATGGGACTGGAGTGTATTGGTGTTGTGATGAGGAGAGGTAGATTGAGGTGGTTTGGATATGTGGAGAGGATGGGGGATGATAATTGGGTGAAGAAGGTGAGAAGTGTTAATATTGGGGGTGGGGTTATGAGGTGTAGACCGAGAAAGACATGGGACGAGGTCATTAAGTGTGACCTTAGGGTTAAGGGACTGAACAGGGGGGCTGCAATGGATCGTGCAGCGTGGAGAGCCACCATTAGGTGACCAATGCCGACACATGCAAGCATGTTGGAGCCTTTAAAAACGAAAACGAAAACGATTCTTGATAGTGGCGTACGTTTACAGTAGTGCACATGTTTAACGTACTGGTTAAAGGTAAAATACATAACGTTATGATCTAAATCAGTTGACTGGTAATGTAGTCTATCTATCTATCTATAGCCTGACGCCCTAATCCCGCAAAGGGTGGCCGCAGACAAAACGCCTCCAAGTCACTCTGTCACCCACCATTTGACTCCCCTCCCCCCAACTCACCCCCCCCTCCCTCATATACCTCTCAACTCCATCCCTCCACCTCATCCTCGGTCTACCTCTCCCTCTCCCTCCCTCCACCTCACCTACATACACCCTCTTAGTCAGTCTTTCATTCTCCATTCTCTCCACATGTCCAAACCACCTCAGTGTATTTCTCCTAATCTTTTCAACCACATCCACATCTACCCCACAACGTTCCTTCACTTCTTCATTCGTCAACCTGTCCCTCCACATCACTCCACATGCTCCTCTCAAGTAACTCATTTCCACTGCTCTCACTCTTGACTTGTTCCCCTCTTGCAAGGTCCATGCCTCGCTTCCATACGTCAGGGTAGGGATCACAATACCATCATGCAGTGACTTCTTAACTTCCATACTCACCTCCCTATTTCTCATCACTGCTTTCAGTGTACCAACAACCTTTCTTCCCTGCTGTACCCTTTCACGTACTTCATCCCCCAAAGTTCCATCCTTACTCATCACACTACCCAAGTACTTGAATGCACTCACATTCTCCATATCCTCACCATCCAATCTCACTGCACACTCTGTGACTTCATTCCTCTCAAACACCATAACTTTACTTTTGTTTACATTAACTTTCAGCTTCCTCCTCCTACACACTGTCCCTAATTCATTCACCAAACCTTGCAACTCCCATTCATCTTCACTCAACAATACTGTATCATCAGCAAACAGCAACACCGGAAGCTTCCAAATCTCACCCTCATTCATTAGGGCCACCCCCACATCCACTGCCCTACCTTGCATCTCCTTTACAACCCCATCCATATATATATTAAACAGCCATGGAGACATCACACACCCCTGTTTCAGTCCCACATTGAGATCAAAGAACTCACTCAGCTCACCATCCACTCGCACCGTAGCCCTAGCTCCCTCGTACGTACTCTTCACAGCACTCAACAATTTCCCCGCCACTCCATATATTCTCAATACCTTCCACATACCTTGCCTATCTATTCTGTCATAAGCTTTCTCCAAGTCCATGAAGGCAGCATACACTTTCCTTCCCTTCTCTAGATACTTCTCCACTAAACATCTTAGAACAAATATCTGATCTACACACCCTTTTCCCTTCCTAAATCCCCCTTGTTCTTCTCCAACTAGCTCCTCTGTCATATGCCTAACGCTATCAATGAGTATTCTTCCATATATTTTACCAGTCACACTAAGAAGGCAAATACCCCTATGGTTACCACATATTCTCAATACCTTCCACATACCTTGCCTATCTATTCTGTCATAAGCTTTCTCCAAGTCCATGAAGGCAGCA